>NC_048228.1:1858865-2073923 GCF_002007445.2 Ailuropoda melanoleuca
CCTCCCCCCCCACGCGAGGGCCATGCTTTCCTCTTTCCAGACTTCACTTTTGTGCCAGGGTGGTGGAACCTGGCCAGTCCTAGTCACCCCAGGTCACGCAGCCCAGCCCCTACAGAGCCCACTCTGAAGGAGGTGTGGGGCTGCACTTCGGCTCTTTTTATTCCAGACCTTGGGAAAAAAAACAAATCAGAAAACCATTTCCGAAAATAGCTGGCAGAAAGAGGGAACTGTCTGGGCCATTGCACACTGCCTGCTGGCCCGCTGGGGACAACAGAGCTGGCATGAGCAGTCTCCCAGACCCAGGCAGTCCAGGCTCGATGGGCAGCCCCCAGTGGGCCCTGCATCCTGGGAACGGTCATCAGTGGGCTAGGGCGGGCATGGCATTGCAGATGGTGTGGCCACTGGCTTGAGCGTGTCTGAGTGGAGCCGAGCTCTCCAGGGTGCACCCAGGCCCTGCCTGGTGCCTGCCTGCCTCTCAGCCACACCCTCACCCACTGGGCACTCGGCAGACAGCAGGGACCCCCACGGGGCTTGGCATAAGGTGGGCCCCCCACCCAGCCTCTCAGGTGGAAAAGACCCTCTTCATGGTAGGTGTTCTGAAGCCCCACTGAGAGATTTCTGTCCTGGGAACACATGTTCACCTGGCCATGTTTAGGAGAAAACTCTGTCCTGGGACCCAGGAGCTCCGCCGAGCCTGTCTCTATAGGAGCTTGAGATGACGCGGTGCCAAGAGGCAGGGGCTGGATCACTCCAAAGAGGGTGATCTTCAGCCACGAGGGCGCCCCACCCTCCCTGGTCCTGAGGCTGGAGGCCCAGGTGCGTGGAGGCTCAAAGGACTTAGGTCCAGGGCCACTGCCTGCCCCTCCTCCCCTGCGACGTGACAGCAGGGTACCCCCGGGGACCAGGAACACCTTGACTCTGTTCAGATAGACGGGGTGATTTTTCTATTTTTTATGTAAAAATTCATAGGAAGTTTTTGCCTTTTATTCGTTTTCTCCCCAACTCCATAATAATAGCCACATGGGCCCTGGAAGGTCTGAGTCCACCTGTTAGAGAAGGAAGCCAGGGGTAGGCAGTGAGGTCCCTGCCAGGCAGAGCTCCACTGGCTTCAAACCTCCTTTCCCCTTCTCCCCAAAACAGAGGGGCTCTGAAAATTTTTCAGCAAGTTTCAGCCTCATTTTCAGACAAAACCAAGCCTCCCTCCCCTTGAACTCCGCCTTTTACCATCAGGAATGCCTTCCTCCCAGAGGAAGCACACCACGTCATGGCCCTCAGCAGGACCCGGCTGCCTGGGGCTGCCTCCCCCACCCAGAAGGTGCTGCTGGGCCCAGGGCCCCCCGGCCCTCAGAGCATCTCACTTGGCCCCATAGCCGCATGTTGGATCACTTTCTCTCCTCCTCTGTCTCTCTCTGTCTCTGTCTCTCCCTCTGTCTCTCTCTGTCTCTGTCTCTCTCTCAGTCTCCCTGTCTCTGTCTGTCTCTCTCTCTGTCTCCCTGTCTCTGTCTTTCTCTGTCTGTCTCTCTGTCTCTGTCTCTGTG
The DNA here is from genome assembly GCF_002007445.2 of Ailuropoda melanoleuca. Taxonomy (NCBI): domain Eukaryota; kingdom Metazoa; phylum Chordata; class Mammalia; order Carnivora; family Ursidae; genus Ailuropoda; species Ailuropoda melanoleuca. The sequence goes on from NC_048228.1 coordinate 1,860,404, forward strand.
TCTCTCTGTCTCTCTCTCTCTGTCTCTGTATCTCTCGGTGTCTCTGTCTCTCCCTCTGTCTGTCTCTGTCTCTCTGTCTCTGTCTCTCTCTCTGTCTCCCTGTCTCTGTCTTTCTCTGTCTCTCTGTCTCTGTCTCTCTCTGTCTCTGTCTCTCTGTATCTCTCTGTGTCTTTCTCTGTCTGTGTCCCTCTCACCCGGTCTCACGGTTGCCCCCCACGCTCCAGCCCACTTCATGGGCTCTGGCCCCGGTGGGAACTCACTTCCTCTTCCCAAGCAGGAGGCCCCGTGGTGCCCCTGACTTGGTTCTGAGGCTCCTGGGGGCCAGGAGAGGCAGGTGCTCGAGGGGGCCCAAATGTGCCAGCATCAGCCTCGCCCGGGCCCCACCCCCAGACCCTGAGAGAGCAGGTGGCCACACACTGGACATCCAAAGGGGACACTCTTGGGAGGGAACATCTGAGCGGCCGTCCTCCGGGGGGGCCAGGCGAGTCAAGGCGGGGGACCCTGCCTGACCTCGCAGTGCAGCTGCGGGTGGGGGGCTCGGGGCTTGCTGAGCTCTGCCTCCCCAGCGCCAGTGCCGCCCGCCCCTCGCAGACTGCCCAGCGCCACTGTGGCCTCCCCGTGGCTGCAGTTTTAATTGTTTTCCTCCCTAAATGCCCTCCCTGTCCCTTTCCCCTTCACTGCCTCGCCCCCGGCTGCTAACTGCGCGTGGGGGGGATTCCAGTAGCATTTCCGCCTCTGCGTTCTATCACTTTATTTGTTCTCGATCCCCTTCCCTTTCTTCTCCCTCCGCAGGCCCGGCCTCTGTGATTAAGCCTCAAGGTCTCCTGCTGCTTTTAATAGGCCTGCGGGCCTGGCCATCTGATGAGGGCGGGCGGGCGCAGCTCGTCCCAGTCCTGGCCTGGAGCCGCCCAGTGCACGGCGGTATCAATCATGACTGTCAAGCCATTCAGGCCCTAAATACATCCACCCAGTATAAAATTATACTAAACAGGAAAAAAGGCCGTGATTGGCCGCATATTGAAAACAGACATCAGCCCCTGTCCCTACCTCGCCCCCCAACTTCAGGGCCCCACCGGGGCCTCTGTCCGGTCTAAGGAACAATAGGTAGCCCAGGGCGTGGGTCAGGCCACATTTGGTACTCATAAAAGTTCCGTGTCGTGTGCAAAAGTGACGCAGAGGCGGGGGGCCGGCTGCATCGTCGAGGGGGGGTCTAGGTGCAAACACAGGGTGAGCTTTGGGGCGCTCGCCCTGTGGGCTTGTCCCCAAGAGTGGCTGGGCCGTATGGAGCCGGTGGGGGGCCAGGCGGAGGGTCATCGCTGGGCAGCACCTCGAGCTGGCGCCCAGCACGGTGTTGAGCCCCAGTCCCAGCTGCATGGGCGAGGAGGGGGGATCTTGCACCCTGGCCCCCTGCCAGACCCCTGTGCCCCCGGGGGTTGCCGCTTGGCCGGGGCCGGCCTGCTTCCTCATGCTCCCCAGCAGCTGCCGCTTTCTCCTGGACGTTGTCATAAAAGTTAACCGGGTGTGAAATGCAGTGAAAGTTTATGACGGGGGATAATCCACCCGGACCTGCTCAGAGCAGGGGCTCGGCTGCTCACCTGCAGGCGGCATCCTGGGTCCCCGCGGCCACTGGCCCGGCCCTGCGGCTTGGTGGGGCAGGGGGAGGCCCAGGGCACCGCGGCTGACCTCGTGGAGAAGGACCTGGCTCCATCCAGCGGCCCTCCGTGCTTGTCCAGGCTTGTCCCGGGATGCTGCTCTCGAGGCTGGTCCCCACTGTCGGCCACCTGTAAGCCACAGAAGTGCTGAGCTGGCCACAGGCTGGTGACTCGTACCCTCCGCCGACACTTCTTTTGTATTGCCTCCCATGATCTGCAGATGGACAGGGAGGAAGCTCGGGCCGGCCCCCGTCCTCCTGGGCTGCCCGGAGCTGCAGAGCCCCTCCTCCCCAGAGACCATGCTGCCCTGCAAGCCCGCAGGGGTCTCCCCGGAGGCCAACCTGGGCTTAGGGACACACAGGCAGCTGACCCCTGGGCTGCTTGGTGCACGCAGGTCTGGCTGCAGGTCCCGAGAGAAGGGGAAGCCTTGGTCCCTTGGTCTTCCAGGTCCTGGTGGCTCATGCTTGTGGAACTGGTCCTTGGTCGAGACACCTGTCTGGGGAGAGCCTGAGTGAATCACCATTAGTGAGTGAAACGGCATTATGGGTCAGGTGACCAGGGATTCCGAAATTCGCGGCATTGGAGGGACAGTAAGAAATGGATGGAGGACTTGGCCTGGCTTTGGCACATGGTTCTCTGCGTCACTCCCTGGCTGGTGGGCCCCAGGGGGTCCCCTCAAGCACACACGTTCCGGAGGCACTGACCACAGCGGTGGACAAGAGGGCAGGGGGCGTCTGGGGACTGTGGGGATAAAAAGGAGCCCAGAGCCCTCTCCCCGGTGCAGAGCATCCCTGGAGGAAGGCTGTGGCTGGGTACAGTGGGGGGGTTTGAAGAGGGGCCCATTTCTACCAGGCAATGGAATGATCTCCTTCCCCTTTGAACCTGGTGAGGAAATGCCGGGTCCATAGCCCTAGCCGCGCAATCTGGGAGCGGACACCTGATATCCTGACCCAGCTTCCAGCAGTCCCATTAGCTTAGAGAAGGCAAGAGGCCATGTGCCTGATACACAATCACATGGAGACAGGACAGGGACGTCTGGATGCTGAAGGCCGTGCATATGGATGGAGAGCAGGCAGGGCGCAGGGAGGGGAGCACCGTGGGTGCAGGGGGGAGGCAGCAGACCCGGCCAGGCACGCCTGAGCCTGTGGAAGTGTGACCAGTGGCACAAGAGCATCAGGGGCTCGTAGGCCCAGCGTCACGGTGGGCACGCTGGACGGGAGGTGGCTTGCCGGGAGTGTCACGGGGAGCAGACTGTGAGCAGAAGCAGCCGTGGGGGTCAGCTGGGCCGTGGGGGGAGCGAGGGCCCCAGAAGGCCCAGACCTGCAGGTGCATGTGGGGCCCAGGGTGCCGTGGCAGGGAAGGGGCTGAGGCTGGAGGGTGCAGGTGAGAGGCCACCGGGAGCTGGACACAAAGCCGTGGGGCTGAGTCCCTTCCTGTCTTCAGTCTCCTCTGCCCCTTGTCTCAGTTCCTTGTCTCCCTGTTGGGTCCACACAGCCTGGCCGACCCACACACACCTGCTCTGTCCATTTTGTCAGCATTGGGGAACAGCTTGGCCTCAGTTTCCCTGTGAGTACAGAAGGGTTGAAGCAAACAGTGGCCGAGCTCTCCGAAGGCGTGGTGAGGTCTGCGTGCTGGGCCCTGCGCCCAAGGACACACAGACTGTCTCTGCGGCCAGGATGGGGCAGGTCCCGGGGGAGAGACCGTCGCCCCTGTTGCTCGTTGATGTCCCCGGGAGGTGGTGTCGGAGGCTCTCGTGACAGCCGCTCTTGCTCAAAGCCGTGTGGTTTGGAGGCTGTGTGTCAACGACAGTAAGAGTAAGCAGGGCGTCTACTCCTGGTGGACATGTGCTGAATGCAACCCACACGTTTGCCTGTACGACCCTCACCACCCGCCACCAAGTGGGGACACACAGCTCTGTGGTCATGCGATGGTAGAACAGGAGGGGCCTGAGCCCCCGGGAGACAAAGCTGGACAGGGGTGCTGGGCGTGGCTCCCGACCGCTCATGCCACCAGCTGGAAATGGGGTGCCCTGCCGACCCCAGGGCTCTCCTCCCCCAGACAACCCCAGACATGAGCTCGGGGATGACTGTGGGCGAAGACACTCAGCACCAGCTCCCCGGGGCGCTGGTCGGTGACAAGGGCGATTGTAAGGATCCAGGATCCTCCACATTCTTGTGAGATGGCGTCCCTTGCTTTTCCCGTTGCTCTCACGCCGCCGGAGTTATCAAAACATCCCTAATCTCAAGCAAGGAACTCCCCTGGCTCCATCGACCCGAGCGGACCCCAGCCCTACCCACCCAGCCATCATCTCTCAGCCTGAAGCTAAAGGGGACGGACCCCCCCAGCCAGAGTGTGCTGCTCGGGGCAGGTGGGAATGGGCGCTCTGCTTCACGGTCAGCCGGGGAGACCCCGCGTGAGCCCGCGTGAACGTGCACACTCATTTCTGATGGGGGGACGGTGTTTGAGACCCTCGCTCTCCGGAGGAGCAGCCTTATTGCTCTCGTTGAACCCCCTCGCCTGTTTGCAGAGCACTGAGGAATGACGGCCACAGCACTAGAGCCGGGCCTCTGAGTCCTTGTCAGATGCAAACGTCCCTGGTCTTGCCTAAGCCCCAGGGCAGCCCCACCACACAGACACTGCACCCATTTCACAGACGAGCAAGCCCGAGGCCAGGAAGGTGAAGTCAGGGGGCAGGTCAGGCAGCTCGAGGTGGCAAGCGAGCAGCTGGACAGGGTGCTGCCCATACAGAGGACAAACTCAGAGGCGGGGTCCTGGAAGCTGGACCCTCCCCCACTGAGACCATCCCCAAACTGCAGAAGTGTTCGGGGAACCGAGCCACCTGCCATCCGGGTGGTTGGGATGCTGGGTCTGCAAACTGATGGGGCGGCTTTGGTTCCCATCCTGCCAGCCTTGGAGTAAACACGCAGGCTTGTGCCCTACCCAGACGCAGGGCCCACGCAGACCCAGAGAGGGGACCCCAGGCCCTCGCCCCGGGCACGGTGGGAGCCACCACGATCTGCAGCTGTGCACAGACAAGCAGCTTCCGTGCTACAGACAGCCCCAGGCCCGGAAGGAAGGCCCGATGCCCGGGAAGCGGAGCTTGTCTGCCTTGTCCGTGTGCTCCCAAAGCCCTCATGCCCCACTCAGGCTGTGAACGGGGGGCCTCGTGGCCAAGGAGCCACCTTGGAGAGAGAGGACACCTGCCTCCCTCTGGAGCCCTGCTCTGTTCCTGACGTGCTTTCTGAGTGAGGAAAACGCCCCTTCAAAGCACCCGCAACGGCTGCGTGCATCTGGCGGACGGTGGTCTCTTCCTGAGAAACCTCCCCCCCACCCCCCGCCCTGCCCGGGCTGGAGACGCTCCCACAGCCTCTTCCCTCCCTGGTCGCAGCAGCATCAGCCGTGGGAACCATGGTGCCATCCGTGTGGCAGAGCTGAGAAAACCCACAAGGGACCTGGCAGACACCCTCCACGTGGCTCACGTGCGGAGTTTTCTGGAGCCTCGGGCCTCCGCCCAGCCCTCCACCTCCCTTCCCCAGACCCAGAAATGCACTTTTCCCTACAGGCCCCAGGCAAGCACCCCTGGGAGAGATGTAGACGGCTTCCACAGACACGCCTCCTGCTCCGATGATTAACCCACTTCTCTGCGGAGTGGCTCACATGCTCCCAGGGGTCCGCCTGTGACGGAGGAGCACAGACCGGTGGTTTTCAACCACGGGCCACACTGCCTTCCAGGAGCCCTGGCAGTACCTGCAGACATCTTCGGCTGCCACCGCTGGGTGGGGCCCAGGAACACAGCTCGCCACCCTGCAACCCCCAGGACGGCCCCCGACAGCAGAGAGCGGTCCGCAGCAGCGGGGCGGAGAAACCCGGTCCGAGGCCGTGGTTTTAATAAAGCCAGACCTCTGACCTGCGTTCGCGCTGCTGCAAAATGGCACCCTTGGGTGAACCTTGCTGGGCTCTCAACGTGACAAGGCTTTGAGAACACGGAAGCCATTGCTCGGGAGGCCGCGAGCAGCAGCGCCTGCGGTCCACAGGCCCCAGCCCTCCCCGGCTGCACATTCCAATCCCTGCACGTGCTCTGACCTCGGGGCTCAGCATGGACAGTGCAGACACCGTTCAATGGGCCCCTCTCCCCCTGGGAGGGCAGTTTGTCCCTAATGCAGATAAACGTCCCCATCAAACTCACAGGCTCAGTCTCCAGGAACTTGGATAAGCAGATCCAGAAAGGGGTTTTCTCCAGACACAAGAACCTCACCCGCCCTAAGTAAGAGGGCAAGAGGGGCGAGCCCCGGACAGAGCGACAGCCAGGGAGCACCACAGGAAATTGCCTGCTGCTGACCTTCGCCCTCCGCCCCGCCAGGGCCTCCTGGAGCAGCAGGGATGAGGGCTCCCCGAGCCCTGGGCTCTCCCCGGAGCCGCCCCCCACATCTCAGAGTGTGAGAGCAAGGGTGGTGGCCTCCCGGGACCACAAGGACGATGGGGCACCAGAAACAAACACGCCACACTTACACCCCAGCCGCGAAGACGGTTTGACCGAACACTAGGAAACATGTCTGATTTCCACCGTATTCTGCGTCTCTGCGTCATCACTGCGTGGCGGTGCGTGCCGAGACAGGAGGTGGGCTCGCTCCTAGTTCAAACCGTTCTAAGGGAGCTGGACGCTCCTCGGTGCCCAAGGGGAAGGGAACCGTGTGGGGCTTGAACCAGGCCAGCACCCGCGACTCGGAGCCAGACAGAGGACACTGTTGACACCAGGGCTAATAGTGTCACTGAGGGTCGGCCGGCCTGCAGCCTCCATGCCCGCTGACGCCTTTCAATATATATTTGAGTTTTTAAATTCAGCATGTCGTGTAGGTTCAGGAGGTCAGGGGCACACGCTGAACCAGGGTCACCCCGTGGGGCCACTCAGCTCCTGGACAGGAAGGCCCCCTCTCTCCCGGGTACGAAAGGGCTTTAAGACAGCCCTTCCTGAGCCTTGCACTCGAGGCTGCGAGGACGTGCTGGCCGTCTGGGGTTCGGGGTTCCGGGAAGAGGCCCCCCGAGCAGGAGCCGCCACCCCCCCGCCCCCAGCAGCCGCTGTCCGGGAGGCCAGCCCGCCATCTGCAGGAAGTCTCTCTCCCGCAGCTACTCTGGGGCTCGGGTTTCACTCTCCGCTCCACCTGTCACCCCTGTTTATCCTCATAAGCCCTCTCCACCCCATCCTTCAGGCCTGCCTTTAAAGAGTTCTTAGAAAACTGTTGGCAGTCGCGACTCCTTTCCCCCCGAAAACAAAAACCAAACAAAACAAAACGTGTGTCCTCTGTGCGACGGCAGAGCGACGGCCACCAAGCTCGCGCAGAGAGCGAGGCCGGGACTGCGACGGCCTTGCTGGAAAGTCAGGTTTGTTCGGGAGTTGGCCCCGGACAAGCACTTCGCGTGTTCAGGGTGTAAGGACTCGGAAGACGGAGGCTGAGACACAGGCTCTTGTCTGGGCGCAACTCGGGCCCCACGTGCAGACAGGCACACTCCGAAACCCGACGCCGCGGTCGGCCCCTGCCGCCTCCCAGCGCCCGCAGCGGCTCGGCGACCGGCGAGAGCACCGGGTAAACGTAACGCGCGCCACGCGTTCCCATCGGCCAACCACAGTCCCTTGTCCCTACTTGTCACCTGTTTGGAAGCTCTGGCAAATGAATCAAATGCTTCTTTTATCCCGTCATCCGGGACACGGCGCGTTAACGCTCACCGTATGTGCGGAACTCGCGTGCTAGGCCAGAGACCTCCGCCAGGGAATGTCTGCCACTGAAACGGGCCCATCGCCGCTGCAAGCAGCTGGATTCTTCTAGAACTGTGCTGCTCCGTGTTCTTGGGCAGAAGGTCCTGTCTGCTGGGGAGGAGGTTGTGGGGCCGTGTGAGGGGGGTGCCCCCTCCCCTCGAGGATCCAAGTGTGCAGTTGGTGGCTCACACACATCTCCCACGGACAAGCCCCTGGGAGAGGCAGTCGAGTGTGGGCCAGGCTCCGGTGGGAGAGGATGCCCAGCGCTACGTGGCCGCGGGGTTGCTGGCCTTCCCTCTGGGAGTTGCCTCACTGACGAGGTGAAGGGCCAGCCTCCGGAGTTGGACGCCACGTTCCTTGGGAAGAGGGGAGACCTCGGTGGGCTGAGCGCTGTGCCCAGCAAGGCCGCCAGGGCAGTGGCCCCGGTAGGAGCAGAGCCTGTCCCCGATGATGGCAGAGACGGCAGGAGCCACCAAGCTGTCCTGCCGCCTGTGGGACATCCCTGGGAAGTCACAATGATGTGCGACGTGAGGTGCTGTCCCGCCGCAGGAGGCAGGGGATGGGCTGCAGGCTTCCTTTTCCGCGGCAGACCCGCCTCTGAGTGAAGACACCGGCTCAACAGTCATGGCCACGTCTGCACAGCATGTGCCACGAGTGCCATGAAAAGGCTTTCGGACATGGGCAGCGGCTTAAAACCACAGCCCTAGTTTTGGCTCTGACCTTGGATCGGGCCCCAGACACTCCCATTGGAGGCTCTGCCTTGGAGCCACGGACCTGCTTTGACTGTCTCGGCCTGCGGGGCCCCTTCCCATGACCCCTTCCCCATGGGCCCCACCCAGCCTGTGGGCCTCACCTGCACGCCGACGCCCAGCGGGAGCTGAGATATGGGGAGCAGATGGAGACGGGGTCCCAGCAGAGTGAGGCCGCACGGGACCCAGAGCCAACCCCACTGCGTGAATTTCCTAGAACCTTCTCCAATGCTCCAGGCGTTTGCGGGGCCCCACTTCAACCCTGCGCCCCTTCAAGGCTGTGCGGAGTCCAGGACAGTCATTGTTTTGTTAAGGGGGAGAAAAGCTAACAGAGAGAGAGAGAGATCTGTCAGACACAGCCACGTGATTTGTCCATGGTGCAGTCGAATGTTCCCCAGCTATAACCCTGAAATCCATTTTGGACGTAACACCCAGCAAACGCCGACTTCCTCGGAGGAAGGCTCAGCTGAAGAATAGGACGGAATGTGTCCCGGACTTTGGGAAAAGTCCCCAAACAGGCCAGGGAGAAGAATGAGCTAGAAAGCATTTAAGCAGGCGGGAAGTGACAAGGCCCAACTGGCCACAGGCTGGTACAGGCGTCTGCTGGCAGCCGGCCAGCCCCGGGATGCCCGTGTGGAAGATGAGGGAAAGCACCCCCTCCTGGCTTGGTCCCACCTCCCAGCAAGACGCTTCTGCAAGGAACCTGGGGCGACACATGTTGGCTCTGGGGACCGTGTCCTTCCTCCTCCCGCAGACGCCTCATTTCCTGCCCAGCATTTATCGCACAAATCTCAAATCCCGCTGAAAATGCTGTAACCGGAGGGATCGTGGTGACATGGGGCTGAGCCGCTCTGTGCACAGGACGGCCTGCGGGTCCTCTGCTGAGAACCAAGGGGATGCCCAGAGACCCAGGTGTGCAGTGCACATCACAGCTCCTGCAAGAGGAGGAGGGAATCGAACAGAAGACCTGCCGAGTCAGGAGGCTCCTGGCAAGGGAGGAGCTGGGGACAGCGGGGGCAGGTGGGCCGACAGGGCGGAGGCTGGACGGTCAGAGACGGCCAGCCCAGAGGTCGCTTACAGACATGGGGCTCCAGGCTCAATGCCGGCCAAGGGCATTGGAGCTTGACTTGGAACAGTTTCGCCTCCTTCTAAAGAACAGGAGTGCGTCTCTCCGGAACTCTGTGAAAAGCAGGGATTTGAAGGCACCCCAACATGCAGCCTCATTACTTAGAAGGTGGTGTCGGCTCCCCCAGGAGAAGAAGAGACCCAGAACCTGGGAGACTGGCTGCAGCCCCAGGGCTGTGCAACCCGGCAAATCCAGGTGTGTGCGGAGAGGACCCCCGGGGACACCTGGTTCTCAGCGGGTCCGGTGCCGGAGGCCGCCATCCCCCCGAACGGCAGCTTTGGAGGGACCATATGCCCTGCAGACCGGTGTCCCCGTAATTGCTGATGTCATTGTCCTTTGACAACTGGTTTAACCATCAACGTGCGACGGACCGCACCGTCCCTAATTAAACGTTCCACAGGAAGGTATTCATCTCTGGGGAATTTCGCCCCCTGTGGAGGGAGTCCCTGGGTGGACGGGTCCGGGGATCTCAGGGAGGAGTCCGGGTGAGCACGAGCGAGCCAAGACTCCCAGGTCCTCCCTGGGCCCCACGCGAGGCTGCTTCACCTGCCTGTCATTCACAGAGGTCCTCGTTTGGGAGAGTGTCATCAGCCTCAACACTCACAGAGGCATGAAGTCCTTAATAAGCTCCCCCGACCCCAAAAAGGCCCCTTCCATTCACGCACCAACGCTGGTCCCCAGGCAGGGCAGCCGTGACACTGCCACCTGATGGTCGTCTTCCCAAGCGATGGCAGCCGCCCCACAGAAATGCTCCAGGAGCAGGATGTTGGGACGAAAATCCTTTCGAAGAAAGAAGGGAGGAGGAGGAGGAAGAGGACCCAAAACAAGCCAAACCCAGACCCACGCCGGTCCCACCTCCGCTGAACAGCACCCAAGAGCAGGTGCCTCCGGATCCAAGCCCAGAGGCACCCAAACCAGCACGCCCGACTTGAGGCAGCCCAGGGCTCCTTAGACGCGTGGGGAAGCTGCACCTTTTCTCAGGGCCCGGCCGTGATTCTGGCTACGGGGCCTTGAGCATGGAACTCCCAGACGAAGTTCCAAGTGCTGCTCCCTCGCGGCTGACGCAGGGCTCACATCTCCAGGGGCTTCAGCTGGGCGCCTGGGAGGGTGTAGGGCTCAGACCAGCCCAAATCCACCCCATTGCCCCCGTGGCGTGGGAGTTCCTCTGCTTAAGATGCTTTTCCTCCCGGTGTGAGGTCTGGGGTGCAGGTCTGTATTGTAGGTCTGTATTTAATGGGGTTCTTCGGGGCTCCTGGTTTGCCACCACATGGACCCCAGATAGTGACCTTCAGAGAGCTCGCCTTGACCTTGACGCTTGGGAACGCAGGGGGGCCTGGCAATGGCCCGGGAGGTGATCACACTGGGCCCCAGCCACCCCGACTAGGGTGCTTCTGCGCGAGCCTGGCAACTCACTGACCAGTTCCTTTTCCAGGTCAGCCCAGGTTGACGGCGTCTCTACATCCAGAATGTCCACCCGCCGAGCCACACCTGCCCATCCCCCTCGCCCCGGCAACAGCCTAGTAATGACCCTGTGCTCCTGCACGCGGCCCCCTGGCGCGAGGGCAAAATTAAACCAGGCTGATGGCCGCAGAGTTATTTGCGCCGAGCAGTGACTTCCTTCCCCACCCAGCTGCCCCAGGGGGACAGGTGGGCCTCTGGAAACCAGACCCAGAGCACAGCTTTAATTATCACGGTCCAGCCGGGAGGACCAGAAGCCTGACATATGGGCCCACTCCTGCCTGAGACCCCAGAACGACACTTTTATTGCTTCTTGAGGAAGCCGAGTGTTTTCGGGCGGCACTGCTCTTCCCACACCTGCGTGTGCTGCCTCTGAACCGAGCGGGCGCCCCCAGGGCAGCACTGCACGTGGAGACCAAAGGGAGGAAAAGTGCAGGGGTCCCCAGAATACACAGGGTTTGACCCGGCCAGGGAGCAGCTGGGCCAGTGGGCAGGGCCATGCAGGAGGAGGGGGCTCCAGAAGCAGCCGTGTGGTCCACGCAGTGTGGGTCCCATGTGGTCCACACGGTGTGGGACGTGTGAGCTGCGTTGCAGGGTCAGCAATGACCAAAGACCCTGCCTGGCAGCCGGGCAGGGGCGGGGGGGGGGGCGCTCCACAGCCTGGAGCTCCTCCTCTTCGCCTGCTCAGCCCACGCTGAGCCGCAGACACCCCCCGAGTGCCAGGTGGTGGGTAGGTCAGATACGCTCCCACCTCTGAGTTGGGTCAGTCTGTGCTGGGCTCCACGGGGGCAGCCCCGACCCCCCCCAGAGGTCAGGGAGAGGAAGTGGGGCTTGGGGCTTCTCTTGGGAAGGAAGGTGAGAGATTTGCTGGCAACACAAGAGCCCCTCCTGCTTCTTCCTCATCCCACACCCCGAAGCCCCCTTCTCTCACTCTGCTCAGCTGTGCACAAGAGGGTCCCCGGGGCTGGCGGCATCCCTGAGGTCAGGCGACAAGAAGAAACACGAAGTGCTCTGTGCTGGGTGGCCACAGCCCAAATGTCGGCCGTGGTGTCAGCCACAGGCCAGAGGGGTCAGGCCCAGAGCTGCCACTGTGCACACAAGTCATAAATACTGTCTAAGTGGCTCCTGTCACCTCGCTGATGCCCGATTTCCATTCTGCAGCCGCCGACGGTGATTAATGAGAATTATCATTAACGCTAATCAGAGCCGTTTGGAGGAGGGCTGGGGTGGAAGGAAATGCCCTTTGTGGGGCTGCAGGGACCGCTCCACCGGGCGTCAGTTGCATGCATGTGCGTGCTGGGTGCACGCGCACACATGTGCACACACAGGCCAGGGCGCTAAGACTGGCTAGCGGGAGCGGGTCTGGGCAGATGGGGAGGAGCCGATGCTTAGAAATAGCTCTTGCGGTGTCGTGAGAGGCAGGCTCCCTCGAGGCTGCTCACAGGCCTCACATCTCAGCCCGGCTGGGAGGAATTTTCTCCCCTGCCTCCAAGCACGCTCATGACCTAACATGCTTGGCAGCCTGGAGGGGCTTTGCACAAAATGAGAACCGATGCAACACGGACTGTGGTGTGGTGCAGGGTGGGCACGCCCTGTGGTTCCGTCTTCTTCCCTCCGCGTTCAGCCTTGACCACCGCGCTCAGCCCGCGGCGGTCCACTCCCGCCCCCTTCCCGCCCATCTCCGAGGAAGAGGCAGACCGGCTGTGCAGCGGGCTTCCCTGCCCTCCGCATCCTCACTCCGGGCGGGGAGGGGGGGGCATGTGGCTTAAAGATACAAAGTGTCCTTTTATTGGAAATATCAATTCAGAAAGGGGCTAGTAGTAAGCTGAGAATATTTGGATAAACCTGACAGCCCTTACGACTAAGAAAGACCTTTTGTTCCCTCCGAGAAAAAGGCTGTTGCACCACCCTGGGCTCGCTGGAGTCCTTCCAGAAAAAACTGAAGTGGGGGCAGAAAAATGATGAGGGTGTCTCGTGAAGGATCTTTACTCGAGGCCGAATGTTTATTAGTATTTATTTTATTTTATTATTAGAATGTGTGGTTAACATCCTATCGCATCACACTGGGCCGTCACCGCGTCTTCGCACACTGAGCCTGGTCCACCCCGGTCGGCGGGCGCACAAAGGGAAGTCTGTGGCCCTGGGGGGCCGGGGGGGGGGCTGAGCCGGCGTTTTATTTTGCTCTGCTTTGTATCTGAGATGCCGGCCAGTTAAAGAGGCAGCACGCGGCCTTCAGTGTCTGCGCTCTGGCGAGCGGAAGGGGTCTCTGCGGCTGGGGGGTCTGGCTGTCCCAGGAAAGGGGTTACCGCCGCGTCCACTGACAGGGGTTGTGCGTATGGATGGCAGGGCAGGTGTGGCCTGCAGCTTGGGAGGGGTCCCCTCCAGCAGAGAGGAAGGTCAAAGGCAAGCTCTTTGCTTTGCTGGTGGGGTGGGGACCTCGAGAGGCGCTACCTTTCAGGTGACCCCCACGTCCAGCTCATAGACAGCCAGATGGTTTTTCAGGAGTCCCTAGGACACGGTGGGGCCCCGATCGCCCCAGGAGCGCTGTGCCCCAGTGTCTGTCTGTTGTCCAAAACATGCATGCAGCCCTGCCATTCTCCAGTTTCATGGCTGTGTCTGGACCTACCGGCTCCTCAAAGAGACTAGTTCACTCTTGAAGATCCCCGTGAAAGGACATCCCTCCAGAAGCCACAACACGACAAAAATCTCAAACCTAATTTGAATCCTCTCCCACCCAAACACGAGGAGAAAAAGAGCCCCTCGGAGGCGGGTCGCTGGAGGAGACGCCAAGCCCGTAGCAGGTAGGAGGTGAGCTGGCAAAGCCCGAGAGAGTATTTTCACTCAAGTTCCACCCCTCAGCCCGCAAATGACGTCTGACCGCCGTCTGCCTGTGAACTGTTCACTGAAACATCCCCGGATTTGAATTCCATGCACATCCAGCGAAGTCTCCACCAGCCTCTGCAGAAAAGCCAAGGACGGAGGAGCCTCTCACGGGTGCTCACGATGCAAGGACCCCTGGTGTGTCTGCGGAGCACATGGCCCCGGGAAACTGCCCCAGTGCTGTCGCGCCCCATGCCATGAGACACGCGCCCGGGGGCCGGCCAGCAAGCCATCAGCCTCTGGGTGCATTTCCCCGCACCAAGGTCCCTGCTCCGCCCCTCCCCAGGGCACAAAGAGCCCGAGGCCAGGACCTAGGATGGGGCTCCTTTCCCAGGGATCACTCTATGTGCCGACTTGAGGCGTACCCAGGGGCCTTGACCAGGACCCCAATCAGCAGCTTTCGGCGGAGCCCTGGCATGATCCAGCCTGGGGTCCTCCGTCACAGTGAGCCTCTGAGACGCGGAAGAAATGCGTTTTACCACAGGGAGCTACACCAGGCGGCTGCCTAGGACAGCCCCCCACCCCGCGCCAGCTTGCAATTAGAGTGCAGAAGCACCCAGAGTGCACTGGGGGGGCCGCACACCCCGCTGGGGACTCATCGTCACACACGCCAGGTCGGGGCCTTGTACTGGCAAAATGCCAAATCCAGAAGGCCCGTCAGATGTCGCCTGTGGCTGCAACGCACGCCCCAAGACTTTAGGGAGATGATGTTTTCAGAGAGAGTTTCTGCTTCCACTGTGGAATATATACATAAATGGGAAATATTGACCGAAGTGGAGCTAGTCATGTATTTTCGAGTAATCAGGCTTCTGAGGCAGGCTTCCACGATTTGTGGTAGATACGACGCGGGAATCACCAGGACGGGGAGTGTGCTTCATTGTAAATGCTTCCATTCTGTTGTATTTTTCATCATGTTGTTAAAATGCTAAATTGGGTGGTAAAACGAGAAAGCCTCATCTTCAACACAAGGCACTCGGGAAAGAATCAACGTTCAGATTATTTTTACTGAAGAAACAATTTCAAAATGATCATCTGGAAAGGAAGACAAAAATCGCTGAAAATACGAGTAAAGCGATACATTGTTTCGAGAGACAAAGAACCTTCTAGAAAAGTCTGTGCCCCAAGAGGAGGGAGGACTGCGTGCCATGCCCAGAAAACCACCAGCTCCCGACCTTTGAGGGATCGCTGGGGACCTCCTTGTCTGGAGTGGGGCTGGGTGTTGGCTCTGCTGGCAAAGCACCCAGGAGCCACCAAGGAGTCCAGGTCTCCAGCACCTGCAACTGGAGGATGTTGCGGGGGGGTGTCCTGGCCACCGGAGCGGGGCCCTGTGAGCAAGGCCCCGGTGAGAAGACTTTATAGGAAACTCTTCTGATCCATAGCTGTTCTCACCATCCGTGGGGGAGCCCAAGATCCAGAAAGCCGAGACGGAATGGTGGCCACCGCCCAGCCCTGCCCCCAGAGCCGGGGCCCCGAGGAGGGAAGGAGCTGTCTGCTCTCACAGCTTCTCCTCCAGAGAGACCGCCAATCCAATCACCTGCTGGCGGCCGGCTCAGGACAACTGACAGGGAGCCGCCCTAAGCCACACTACGCCACTTTAATTAAGCAAGCAGGGTGTTCCCTCTTCCCATGGGTTTATATTCACATCCTGACAGCATCAATAGAAAGAGATCTGCCAGAATAAGTCATATATTCTTATATCACTCAAGGGAGGAAAGTGAATGCGCCCTCCCATCCTTTGCCTTTTTTCAAGTGAAAAAAAATAATACAATAGCAGAATCCACAAAGAAAGATCCCCATTAAAATGTTCCCAGGCTCTTAAACACCCCCATTTAAATTCTGGGTAATCGGCTGCATTGTGCTGCCCCTGGGAGGGGCCGTGGGGTGGTGGGTGCAGCTCAGAACCATTTGTGTCATATAAATGCTTGTGATTAGGTTTTTAATAAACCGTTTCGATTCTATTTCCTGGGCTTGAATAGATGTTTGAACTTGGCTGGTGTGGACCTGAAAGGGATCCAGGTAATATCATTGTGGGGGACACACTTCTAATTCTTTTGACATATCTCGTCAGAGGTGACTGGCTGTAAGAACATGGGGAAAGAGGGAGGGCTACTGAATTTAATTGGTCCCATTTGTCATTCAAGACTGACTTTGCCCACTTCTGTCTATGAACCATTTTGCCGATCAGACCAAATGCGCCCCAGCTTGGGAAGGAAGCTGTCTTCGGGCTCCCGGGGAGACGTCTCAGGCTGAACTCACACCCAAGGGCAGGCCTAGCGAGCGGCTCAAAGTCCATCCCTGAGACCCCCAAATGGTCTCTGGTTGGGATGACAGTGCACGAGAAGCCCATGATTTCCAGAAAGCGGGCACCACCTCTCCCTGTGCCTATCTACCACGTCTGATACTCGGGGAGCGTTGGGTATGAGAGAAAGGAAGGGCCCATTGGGTTACAGTTGCAGGACCCAGGGCCTCACCCCACTCAACCAACTAGACAGTGGCTGAGCTCTGCATCCCCCAGGAAGAAAGAAATCCTAGGAAACAGAATCAATACAACAAGCTATTTGGAGGAAAAGCACACCTCCGATCTCTCTAGAGCCAGAACGAAGGTGCAGACACAGGCCCAGGCCCACATTTTTATGCACACAGACCTGGGCCTTCTGGGGAAGGAACCGACATTGCCTATTTGCAGGGCATCCAAAGACAACACTGTCTGCACAGAAGCCCTCTGCCAATGACCATTTTTGTATGTCAAAGAGCAGTGAGAAGTGCTCCTTCTGGGGATTGGCAGGTATTTGCTTAGCTTTGGCCCGTTGAGATTTGAGCTATTTGCAGGAGCTGGTCTCAAAACACGAGTCCTGATACGGAAGGCAGTGAGTCATGGAGCTTCTCTAGACAGCGTGTCCCCAAGGAGGAAGAAGGATGGCCAGAGAGACTGAGTCAATGGCAGGGGACGCCGGCTCCATCCTGCCCAGAGCTTCACGCTGAATGCCCACTATGTGTCGGGTCCCACAGAATGCTGAGATGGACAAGTTAGCATGGTCCCTGTCCTGGGAAATAGGATGCTGTCACATTGACCTAGGGGGCAATCCTACTGACACACTGGACCCAGGAGAAATTGCAACTCTGTTTTCTAGCGAGGCAGGGTGTGTACTTCCTTGAGCAGAACCCATGGAGGAACAAGAAAGAAGGGGTCCAAAGTGTGACAAGGGGAGATGAGGAAAGAAAGACCCATTGGGCAAAACGCAAAGCCCTGTGGAATATGGTGAGGGGGAGTCTCAGGTGTCCAGAAGCACCATACCCATTTGTGTCCCAACCGTTCGCTGAGCACCCATTGTCTGCCTGGCTCTGGGAAGCAGCCAGATGAGACCATGAACGCTGTTGTCATGCAGGGGAAGAAAAAAGGAATGATGTGGACAAGACAGTCATGGCCCACTGCAATCTGCACTCTGATGGGGCAGGGGCTGTGAGAGTCCCTCAGAGGGGCCCACCCTGATGTGGGAGGTGTCCCTGTGTTCTGCCTTTACAACTCCTGGAAGTATGTTCCCTTATATCTCACTTTGGGAAGTGGAAGAAACCAGAAGTGTCCGGACAGGTCTGGAAAACTGTGTGCCATCCACTCCTCCGTCCATCCATCCAACAATCCACTCATCCGTCCATCCATCCAACAATCCACTTATCCGTCCATCCATCCAACAATCCACTCATCCAGCCACCCATCCATCAGTGGAGATGTTCAGTGAGCCCCAACTGAACTCTAGTCCTTGGCAAGGCTCTGGGATAGTCTTAGTTGTTCTTGGCCAGCATCCTCAGAGAGAAGAAAGGTGAGAAGGACAAGACCAGCCAGGGATGTGAAGCGCGGGCCCCCATAGATCATAAAAGGGATGAAACAGGCAGCCCGTACCCATCTTCCATCCTGTCTGCACCTTTCTTGCTGTGCAACATTGGGACGATTACCCAACTCCTCTGTGTAAAATTTCCTCATCTACAAAGGTGGCTACAACAGTGGCTGCCCCTTGTGGGGGGGCAGTGTGGGCCTCTCATGACGAGCGGGGAGGAGGCTAGCAGTGGCTAGCGGCTACAGCAACGGTGACTACAGACAGCGTCAGCTGTCTACAGGGTGGTGGCCGGAGGAACGTGTTGCCTCCTTCTGACCAAGTGTGGTGGGAAGAGCCGAGTGGGCAGTTTCTGTGGAGAACATCTAGAGAGGGAGGGTGGGGAGACCCTGAGCCTCTCTCCACCCAGCCACGTCTGGTTCTCTGAGCGGTACATCTGGAAGTCACTCCTGGTGCACAGCTGTCCACGGACAAGGATGACCACAAGAGTGTGAGGACAAGGCCCTGGATTTCTGGGCCCTCCTCCCAAGGTCGTGGACTGGAGGGTGGAGAAGCCCCAGCCAAGGTGACAGAGCCGGGCAAGAGGGTCCTTGGTGGGCTTCTCAGCCTGTTTTGCACACCGGAGTCCACACTTGGGGCTTTTGTCCAGCAAGAGAGAGGCCCCGGGGAGCGTGCCGGCCGTGCCTGGAAGGCTCCAGCCCCCCGTTTGCAGCAGCTCAGCCGCTGTGAGAATTCCTCCTACACCTGCTGGGGGCGGGGGGGCTGTTCACAAGCCCTGCAGATTGTCACCGTCTGTGTGGCCAGAGAAGGGTTATAAATGTGACACCTCTTGGGGCCTCGCATCAACTTGACGGTGGAACCACTTCCTGTGGGCAGACCCCGGGGCTCCCACCTGCCCCTGGGCAAGGACTCTGCCACAGGCGTTTGGTTTTGGTTGTTTGGGCTTTTTTTTTCCAATCTTTTTTATGATCAAGAACAAAGCAAAGTGTCTCACTTCAGAATGTCACAGCTGAGTCTGTGGTAATATGCAGCCCTTAGGCTCAGAGCCTTCTGCTCCTGACCCAACTTCAAATCAAATTCGGGTTGGAAAAAACGTTTGGGCTGTTAGCATTTTAACCACATCAGCCCGAGGGGCAGGGGCGGGCCGACAGGGGCCTGGGAGGGGCGCGTGCGTGGAACCTGCCAGCTGGGGGACTTCACAAGCCAGGCCAGGATTTGGGGGGGCTTCTTGGCGCTGGTAGCCTTCACCTGCCCAAACTGTCCCAGGTGTTGGCAAGTCGGTGGCTCTTCGTGGCTCTGCCCTGCCCTAGGTATCCGGTGCCCCCGTCAGACTCAGGCCTAGCCACCAGCAGCCGAATCAGATGTGAAATTTCCACCCCCTCCAGGAGCAGAACCCCCGTGAGCGGGAGCAGAGCAGGGCTGGGACCTTCTGTGCTGGGGTTTGCTGGGGGCCCTGGCTGGACCGTGCTTCTGCACATGGGCACCCACAAGACGGCTCTCGGTACCCCCACGCAGTCCCAGCTCCAGGTGGGGGTGCACAGAGGCATGGAGCATTTACACCCAGATGATGCCTGGTTTATTTGAGGTCAGAAGCCTCTGCAAGACCCTCTCTGCCAAGTACCACCCTTGTGACAGCAGCTGTCCCCTCAGGGTCAGAAGGAAGGGAGGCCCGGGTCCTGAGTTTGCTTGCTTTCCTGGGCGGGTTCAGGCCATAGAGCGGGGCCCCACTCACTTCTCGGGGGCAGGCGGTGGGAACCCGGGACTCTCCCCCAGGCATCGGGTGTGAAGAAGCCCCTCGTCCAGCAGTGAGTGGGCGGCAGAGGCTTCAGCACCGGCTGCCAAGTGGGCGTCCTCACGGGGACGCAAGGCCAGTCCTGGGGTGTGGTGCCCAGGACCATCCTCAGGGAGAGGACAGAGCGGGACCCAGGCCCCAACACCCCAGGTGCTGGTATCAACCAGTCAACCCAGTTGTTTTTCCTGGGAAGTGTCGGTAGAGTTTGACCCACTCCAGGGTCTTCTGGGGTTGGCTGGGAGGAAATGATGTCACCACGGTGGGAGGCGGGCCCCGGAGGACTCACGGGCCTCCCTGCAGGGATGTGAGAATGCTAGCATTAGGCTCATCCATCAGGAGCTCTGGCACCAGACCCTGGGGTCCCAGCTGTCTCCCAGGAGGGGGCTGAGCCAGTTCCTCATCCCTGCACCTGCCTCGATGTCCCCTCCCGCCTCCTCTCCACCCTGCTCCCAATGGAAACCTGGCTGTCACGCACAGGGAGCTCACCTTCTGGAAGAACTCTCCATTTGACCACAATGCAGGACACCTTTCAGGAGGACACACCTGTAAACAGGGTCCCCACTACAGAAATTCAGTTTATAAACAACATCGTAGGTGAGAGGCTCATGCCACCTTGTGCTCCCATCAATGAGGGCGGAAGACAGAGCCTCCGGGCACAGTGGCCCCCTGGGAGTGGTTATAGCAGACAGCCAACCACCCCCCAGGGTGGGGCAAGGGGAGGGGAGTCCTTGGGACTCCCACCCTTCAGCCTCTGGCTCAGCACAACACCGGGACACTGGCCTGGGGCTGTGACAAGGGCCCTCTCCTGCTGGGGGCCACTGCTCTTTGCAGTGACCAGGGGCTTTCTCTTTGGGAACACCCCAAAAACTCCAGAGAGCCTCACACACAGGTGGACAGCAGAGCCTTTGAGGGGAAACACAGAGGCTGGAGTCTGTTTGCTGGGTGTCCCTCTCCTTGTCCCCTTTGGGGTCTTGGGGCCACCCCTGGAAGATTCCTGGCTGACCAGGTGACCCAGGGAAGGGCCTTGCTTCTGGCCAGTACCCTCATCACTCTGTGGCAGTCAGGAGCCCTCTAGCCCATCTCTGAAGAGCCCACGAGCAGGTGCAGCCCCCCAGGGCAGCAGGTGGCCCCACAGCCATCAGTAGCTAGACATATGTCCCCACAGGGCATGTACACTCTTGGGGCCAGGCACGGGTGGGCCCAGGGCTCCGTGCTGGGTGTCTTCAACAAGCTTCCAAGGAGAAACCAACTGTTCATAATAGTGCACCCCTGTGCACGGAGCCACAGGCCTCCACACAGCCAGAAATCAGGAGAGAGTCTTTCTAGTTCCAAAGGAGAAACTGAGGCAGGACCCCAGACAAACTGCTGGGGTTGTCAAACAAAGCAGTATGCGATCTCAGAGCTGGGAAAGCACGTATTTCGGAAAGTCCAGCCTCCCTTCTGAGCACCCTGGAGGGACGGCCACAAAGACCTCCTTGAACTCCCCCAGTGACAGGGTGCTGGCCCCTTTGCAAGCCTCCCTGCCCACCTCACAGGCTGGCTGTGGAGACGTCTCAGCTGCTGGGCCTAAGGTCTGCGCAGACCCACCGTCACCTCCACCGTCGCCGACCCCCTGAGGGGTTTTTCATTCATTTAGTTCCTCGGACACTTGAACGTGCTAGTCTGATCGCCAGTTTGCCCGTGTGTCTGTCTTGGGTCAGGGCCACAGCCCACAGCTGATGGACGAGACGTGCGACGTGCCTTGTGGGGGAGCTTGTGTTCCGCTCACACCAAAGGCAGCTGAGAAGACCGCTGCCTGCCCCTCTCCTTGTCCCTGTGTGCTGCTGCCAAGCGACCTGGGAGTGTGAGTCCCACTCCAGGGGATCTGGGGAGGGCTCGGCTGCTGCGCGAGGCCGGGCTGAAATTCTCTGCGTCACCTCCAGTGTTCTGCGGACCACGCCGCTGCTCCGAGGGTCTCCCAAGCGCTGCGGGCCCGGACCTGGGCAGAAGGGGGAATGAGGCTGATGGGAGGAGGGGAGGGACGGAGCGGGAGGCAGAGAGAGCCGAGAGGGAACCTGGCGGCAGGAGCAGGCTTGGGCACCTGGCCGCGCACCCCACGCCCGCGGCGGGTCTGGGCACTCGGCAGGAGATGGTCTGAGACCCCTGCGCGGTTTGCGCGGCATCCGGCCCCCTGAGGAATTGCTGGGCTGTGGCCTTCTTCGGGTCTTTGAAGGCGTCTGAGGCTCTGCGACACTACGGGGTCTGGCTCTAAAGCGAGGGGCTGTGTGCCTCACGGGCCCAGGAGCAAAGCCCCGGCGGGGACCAGGCCGGCAGAGCTCCACGTCGCTGCCCCCGCAGCCTCTTGCAGCACCCTCACCCGGGGCCATGCTCTTGGGTCTCTGAGACCAACGACCCTGGCCCTTGTCTCCTCGAAACACAGCAGCCACCGCTCTGCACACATTCTGGGAGCCCCAGCCAGCTTTTTCTAGCAAAGCCCCGGAAAACACGGGCTTTCTAGCCTTTCTGTCTCCGTGAGCTCAGGCGCCTGGCTGGCCTCCCTCTCAGAGAAGGCCTTTGCAAGCTACCCGTGTTTCCTGCAAGCAGCCCCCTCTGCCCNACCCTCCCCCTCTCTCCCCCACCTCACCGGCAGCCAGAGCAGGTGGGGGGCCAGGCCCATGCCCTGCCTGCCGGGACTCCTGTCTGCCTGGCAGCAGCATGACCCCATGCCGCCAGCCGCATTGCTGGTGAGCGTTTGGTCATATCCCCGCCGAGCCCCATAATGAGAGTCAGGACGGGGATTTATGAGCTCATCCAGGCTCCGTGTCCGCACCCGGACAGAGGTGTTTCCAGAATGCCTTTCCCCCACCTCATTCCGTCACAAGAATGGACTTTCTGTTGCAGCTACTCACAGGCCCCATAATGTGTGCGTGTGTGTGCACCTAGGCACAGAAGAGACCCACGTGGCTTTGTGGGCCCTTAGAGAAGGAGTCAGGGTAGAAGGAGGCCCTCCCCCGGCCCCCCCCACCACTGCGGCAGGCAGACGCCGTGCCCGGGCTTCCACAAAGCCACCTGACCGCCCCAGGCCAGGGTGGCAGGAGGGCTGACTCCCAGGCCCACATCTTGCTACATGCTCGGAATCCATTAGGTGAGCTGACGACAGATGCCACGGCGTCCCCGCCTGCGCACACACCCCGGACAGGGCCAGCGGCTGGCCGGACCTGTTAAATGTGAGAGAAACAGCCCAGCAGAGAGCCCACAAATTAGAAGTACAGGAAACCTCAAATGATGTGCAAAAAAAATTGTCAAGGTTACGAGAATTTTTCCATCCTTTTGCTTCATAACTCAGCATTNTGGGGTGGGGGGCCTGTGGGGCCGAGTGGGGGGAGGGGGCAGGGGCGTAGCTTCCTTGGGAGGTTCTGGGATACCCGAGGTTCGGCCCCCAAATAACCCGGAGCAAGGCTTTGGAGTGGGACCAGGCAGGGGAGCCAGATTTCAAATCTGGGAAGAGACTCAGCCCCAAGGCCCTGGAGGCCACTGCCAGCTAAAGGGCCCAGGGCCCGGGAGGAGGTGCCCCGGGGGCTGGGCCAGCCCTTCCTTCCCCCTGGTGCCTCCCGCAGCATCAGAGCTCAGTATCATCCTTCCTCCTTCCACTTGGGACGGTCTCGACCCCCCGGGGCCGGAGCAGGCCTCAACCCTGCTGCCAAGCTGGGGAGGGGTGGCCTTCACCTGTCCCACGGGCGCTGGAGTATCTCACTGTGAAAGAGGACAAGAGAGGGAACTGTCGCGTCCCAGCCTGCGTTCCCAACTCCAGGACCCCACAGGTCTCGGAGCAGGTGCAGGGACCCTCCCTCTGGCCCCTGACACGGCTCCAGACCCCCACTCCTGGGGTCTCCATCTCCTCTTACGGGAAACAAGACAATACCAGCCCCTGCCTCGGAGGCCTGTGGTGACCCGGGGAGGGGTCATGCAGCCACAAAGAGACCCGCACCCACACCATGGGCTCTTGATGTGAGCTCCCAGCTCAGCCACTGAGTCCTGGGGGAACACAGAGAGAGGGAAGGAAGGGAAGCAAGGGGGAGGCAAATGTCTCCACCCCATTTTTCCCTTTGTGGAGTCAGAGAGGGCATTGGGTCGTGCACCCCAGGCAAGAGCCAGGCCTGCAGTGTCCTGCCGCAGAGCCGGGACCACAGGCCCAGGTCCCCTAGGAGCACATCCCTGGTCTGAAGAAAAGCAGCAGCTTCCCAGGCTCTGGCCCCTCCCACTCCATCACTCAGGTGTGCCCAGCTGTGCCCAGCTGTGCCCAGGTGAGGCCCCTGATGCCCACCGTGATGGCAGACACAGGCCTGGTCCCTCTCTCCGCGTGCATTGCTGGTTTGGGGCCCCGGGACTGGGACTTTGCGTTCTCTGGAGCAAAGGGCCAGCAGCTCACTTGACGCCACTCAGAGGTAGGGTTTCAGGGAGAAGGGGTTTCCTCCAACCCGCAGTGCCTGCCAGGGGGTAACTCCCACCCCATGACCGTCTAAACGGTCAGGGGCTGGGGTCCAGGTCTTCTGGGTCGAAGGGGAGGGGCATCTCACAGGAGTCAGGGGGAGGGAGGCTGTTGGCCGGAGTGGAGACACACCAGAGCTGCATCTGGACAGGGACAGAGACAGATCGGTGTCCTGCATGGCCGAGGGACCAGCCCTTCACACATGCAGGAGAGGCCTGGACGGTTTGCCTGGCACAGGTCAGGGTCGGAACAGGGGCCAGCCAGTGGAAAAGAGAGAGGTGGGTGTGACGAGGACCGAGAGCTCCCTGGAAGGCAGGGTTTGCCCATCCAGAAGGCGTTCCCCATGGTGCCGTGGGGTGACGGACACGCCAGGCCGTGGGCAGCTTGGTGGGCTCCTGGGCCGCAGGTGTGCGGCAGCGGGGCGCGCTGGCTCACAGATGGAGGGGCGCCAGCCGGGGGATGGACCCTGAAGGAGTTGGAGGGCCACAGGTGGTTCAGCCCTCCCCGTCTTCCTCACCTGCCCCCAGGACAAGGCCCTGGAGTGCCTGAAGGGTCAAGCACCCTCTCTGCGGTGACAGAGATGGGGGGGCAGCCGAGGAGCCGCCCCCCGTGCAGCACGGAGCTCCCCTCCTGGTAGAAGGCCAACAGCCCCTTGGGGAGTGAGGCTGTAGGACAGAGTCCCCGCCCAGGGTCAGGGGCTTGGCCGGGGCCTCCACGTCTGTGTTTGAGACCCGCATCCCAGGACATTCCCACATGGGGCAGTGTCCCCAGGACAGACGGGGGAGCGGGGCGTGGAGGAGGGCATCGCAGAAGGACTCACAGGGGGCAAGGCCCCCCCGGGAGGGTGCAGGCACTGGAAGCCAGGGCCTCTCGTGGAGGCAGGTGGGCCCTGCAGGCTGCCTCGGGCCACTTCCTCATTGGGGCTGGTTTGTCTTTTCCCAAAAACACAACTGACTGCCCCCCACCCCCACCTGAGTGCCCCTCACACATGCACACCCACACACACACGTGAGCAAACGGGATGAAGAGGGTTTTCCAAGCCCCCAGAGCAGGGGTTAGCTGGTTAGTTAGGGGTGACTCTTCTAGCAACTACTGGGGGGACGGGCCCACACCGGTCAAGGTGAAGCAACACTCCTGAGGCAGCAAGTAGGCCTGGGGGGGCGACGGGGGGGGGAAACAGGGTGGGGGAAGGGCAGAGGCCATGGGTGGGGGCAGAGCCCGTGCGGCTGTGGTGGTCCCAGCAGCCAGCACCCTGTCCCCAGCCCAGCCTGTGGCACGGGCGGGGGTGGACAGAGACAGAGGCTGTGGGGTGGGTACCGCATGGAGCCCAGGCCCCCGCGGGGGGAGGGGTGGGGTGCATGGGTTCCGGCCGCTCGGCCCCTGTCCCCCCTGCGGCAGAGGAAGGCAGCGGTGCTGCCCCACCAGTCGAGGTGCCACGAACCACAGGTTTTGCTTTGTGGGTCTTTTCTGCGGGTTTCCTGCAGTTGGGGTGGGAGGTGCGAGGGGGGGGGCCCTGAGAGGCGTTAGTGCCTGGAGTGAGGCCTCTCCCACGTGGGCCTGCGCTCCTTCCGCTGCCGGCCAGTCTGCAGTGGCTTCCTGATGCCGCCCATGCCCCTTGGCATCCCAAGGGCCTGGACACAGGCAGCAGAGGGCTGAGGGCTCTGTACCACACTACCACTCCAACCCCACCCGTCCACCTCTCATTTCCCCCCGGCTAGGACTCCTGGCCCCTTGCCCCTCGCCCCTCTCTCAGAATGAGGCCCATTTGGGGAAAGCCCCCCCAAGAAAGGAGAATCACAGAACTGAGTTCCCCAGGTTCAAAGTCCCTTCCGGATCAGCCTCCAGAGACGTCAGCAAAGCTGGGCCCAAGCCTATCGGCTCTGACACCTGCATGGGAGGACCTGCGTGGGCTCCAGGAGGGTTTCAGGAAGCCCCGCATGTGCATGGGCAGACGGATTAGCGGAAGGCTCTGTGCATCCCGCAGCAACACACCTGCCTCCCACAACTGCGTTTCCTCCTCGCTCGCGCGGCCAGCTGCGGCCCGTGGCCGTTCAGAAAGTGTCTGTGCATGTTTGGGGAGCATCTGAACTGTGGCTGGTCAGGAGCCGCTTCTCCAGGCCTCAGGGGCGGCCTCTTGCCCTTCCCAGGTCCTTATTGGTCAGGACAGGGGCTCAGGACACTGTCCAGGGAGCAGAGGCCATGGTGCCTGGAATCGGCCTCCTCGGTCTTTGCTGGGACAGGTCACTACCCCCTGCCCTGACTTCACCGCGTCCTTCTGACACCCTGACCCCCAGGACACCCCTGGTCACTAGGACACGCCTGCCCACCTGGACACTCCTTCCTACTTTGAGGCTTCAGAGCCTCCCTCGCCCTCTAAGAGAGGGGGCTGCACTTCCCCGGAGTTGACCCAAGGTGCTGCTGGCTCCCAGGTTCTGGATTCAGAACCCCAAGCCAGCAGTGAACAGAGCAGGGGTGGGCTTGGGAGGGGACGCTGCTGCAGCTTCAGCTCAGGGTCCAGAGGTGTGGGGTGTCCCGCTCTCAGCAGGGGACAGCACTCAGGTCTCCTGGTAAGTGACCTGCTCAGAGACGCACACCCTGAGAAGCATGTTCAGAAACCAGTGGCAACAACAAAGTCAATGCCAGTCACGGGTGCGATGGCCGCTGAGGGTGAGCCGAGAGGCCGGCCTCTGCGGGTCCCAGGTGTCAAATGGAAACTTTCCACCTTCAGGAACACGGAATGTTTTTCTTACATTCGGGGAGATGTGCGTGCTGTGTGGGTGTGCACATGCACACACACGCACATAGGCGTGCACACGCACACTCACCCCGCTCAGATGCAGCCACACACCCCAACAACACCTTTACCTTCTAGAATGTTTTTCTTCAGCCCCACGCCCCAGCTGCCCTTGACAGAGGGCTCTGTTCTCAGACACAGTGGCCTCTGCTCTCTCACATGTGGGACGGCTCTGCTGGGGCTTCTTGCAACCCTGGGGGCTCCCTTTACTGCCAGGCCAGGGCAGCAGTCCGCTCGGTGAGCAAAAGGGCCATCCTCCCTCCTCTCTGCCGGGCTCTGGGAGGCTCCCAGGACAGGCAGCTGGGTGGGACAAGGACCTCACCGCTGCCCGGGGGGTCTGCTGAGGCCCAGGTGCTGGGGGCTGCCTTCCTGCGGGGCCCGACCAGCTGGCCCCTCATTGGGCAAACGCAGAGCGTGCAGACTTGCACACAGGATACCTCTGACCCTCCCCGGTTCTCTGTCCCCCGCCAGATCTCCGAAGACCTGAGCCCCGAGAAGCTCTGCATGGACGCTGGTCAGGCGGGCTCCGGCAGCTGGCTCAAGTACATCCGGGTGGCGTGCTCCTGCGACGACCAGAACCTTACCATGTGCCAGATCAACGAGCAGGTAGGTGCAGAGCTTGCCTCGGGCCTCAGGGCCCCCAACCGACCCGCGGGGCCCGCCGAGCCGAAGGGTCCGCTGCGCCTCTGCCGAGGACGCGTGCCCTGCCCTGTCCCACGGCGGGGGCAGCGATCTGACGCTTGGCCGGCGCCGAGTTTCCGGGAGCTCAGCGACGCCCCATGGTCGCTCCATCGGAGACCTCACCTGGCAGCTTGCCGGGGCTCGAGAACCAAAAGATGGTGGTTTCCGTGCAGGAAAGCCGCGGGAGCGGCAGGTCCTGAAGCCACGGGGGCCCCCTTCCCTGCTTGCGCCGCCCCGGGAGGGAAGTACAGAGCCGGGCCCATCCGCTTCTGAACCATCCTTGTCTCTCGGGATCTGTCTGGCCAGGCTCTCCGAAGGGTCACACTAGCCTCCGGGAGCGCCCTGAGAATCCCTGTGGCGTCCTGGCCAGACTGCGGTGGAAACCGGCCTTGTTTGGGCAAAAAATCCTGGCCCCACTGGTCCCCAGCTGATACTTTTCCTGAGCTCGGTGGACCTGACTTTAGCCCCCGGCCCCACCAGGGCCAAGGGACGCCTCACTTCTGCTGCCAACCCTCCGGAGGCCGAGGACCCGCTCGGCACACCTGATCCTTGCTACAAACATTTCTGGCTCTCCTTCCTCGCGGTGGCCATCCCAGCCCGTGAGCAGAACAGGAGAGAAGACGCCACGCATAGTTTCTTCTGACGTAGCAGGCCACGCGGCCCCAGTGCTGGGGCTCTTAGTCTATGTCTTTAATTACAAGTCTGCAAGTGGCCCCTGGAGGCTCCATGCTCCAGAGCCAGGCACCTCGGGCACATTTCCACGGAGCTCACAGAGTGCCGGGCTCCTCGGGATGCTGGGGGGCCCAGCCCCTCCCAACAGAGCAGTTTGCTTTTGCCTATAATATCTTGGGGTTACACATGAGATTTCATCTGCAAAAGGGATTCCACTGCTTTCAAAAATGTTTTCAGAGACCACATAACAAAGGGTACATTCTCCCATCGCCTGTGCAAACCATTAAAAGCGGTTCAACGCTCTTGACTTCAGAGAGACGGTTTTGCATTAAGAAACACAGACAGCACACACCAGGGAGGTCCCCAGGACCCCCGTGAGCTGCCCCCCGGCTCTCCCTCTTCTGTTCGGGCTCCCTCTCGGCCCTGGGGCTCAGCCTGGATCGAGCAGTTCCCCGCTGAACACGAGCGGGTGCTTGCTTCACAAACCCGTGAAGTTTGAATCCACCTCAGCTCCTGGGACGTCAACAGCTTGTACTTAGAACCCAGCATTTTGAAAATTAGGTGGGTTTTTTTTTTCTGATTACAAAAAATACTGCAGAAATCAAAGCAAAAGAAGAATCATAAAAAATTAGAACTTTAAAAAAAAACACTTTTCCTTCCTCCAAATGAAGGTGGTGAGTGAAGGAGAATCGGACATAGGCACGCGGAGAGATGGGCTTTCCAACGCGGCTTCCTTTGTGGACCACGGTGTCCTTGGTCGTGTGTCCGGGAGCTGAGGCGCGGGGGGGGGGGNGGGGGGGGGGGGGGGGGGGGGAGCACCGTGGGGCCAGCCCCAGGGGGGCACTCTTGTGAGACACAGAATAGAGTAACAAAGGATCCAGATTCTTTCGTTAAGAAAGACGTCTGTTGGAGTGTTTGAACCAGACTTTAGTAGCAAAGTAGGTACCTTCTTGCGGCCAGCTTCTGGAAAAGCAGATAGATGTGTGAGCTTCTCCAAGGGGGGGGGGGCTGTCTTCCAACCTGTTTGTTTCATTATTAATATTTCAGGGGAGTGTGTACGTCCGCTCCCCGTGGAACTGACCGCTTTGCAGCAACATCTTTCCATCTCTTTCCACCAGGGGACAGAAATACCTTCTGCTGGGATGGAATGGTGGTCCTTAAGTCTCACTGATTCCCGTAGCCCCACTTTGGTGCCCCAATGCTTACCCTTCCCAAGGGTCCAGCATAGGGTCAGAAACACTCCCGGCTCTTTTACTCAAACCCAGTATGACATCGAAATTCCTTCAGACCCCTCCCCACCTGCTGGATGTTTCTCTCCAACACAGCCTTGGGAGGTTAGCTACCCCCATTTCCACTCACTTGCTCAGAGGGCACTTGGGGTGCCCATTTAAGCATATGCAACACCGACATGACCCAAAGCATCGAAATTGCTTTGCCTGGGGCATTGCAGATCCCCAGCCCTGGAGGGATAGAGGACCCCCCACCCTTGGAGCAACTCCGAGGACCACGGTGCTTGTTCCTTGTGCTACAGAGCAACGAGGTGCCCGAGGTGCACCTGCACATTTAACCAGCTGTGTGCCGTGGCCTCCAAGTCAGGCGGGGAACCAGGAGCAGGGGAGAGGCGGCAGGCCGGGCCCCGGGTCAGGAGGGGCTCAGAAGGCTGTCAGGTGCCTCAATTTTCATCCCAAAGTCTTGCCTTTGCATATCAGATAACAGAGGGAAATTAGCAAATTGTGAGGCATATTCTCCTTTGCAGAATAATACTGTAATTTTTAACTCTTAATAAAACGAGTGACTGCTCTTAGATACATCCACACAGGCCTCAATGTTTGTTGGATGAACAAAGAGAATTTTAGAAATGCCTTTTAAAAAAATTATTTATTTACGTTGAGAGAGAGCTCATGAGCAGGGGGAGGGGCAGAGGGACAGGGAGAGAGAGAATCCCAAGCAGACGCCCTGCTGAGCACATAGCCTGAAGCGGGGCTCGATCCTCTGTGAGATCATGACCCGAGCTGAAATCAAAAGTCAACACCTTACTGACTGAGCCACCCAGGCGCACCAGAAATGTCTTTTTGAAAGGGGTATAATAGACTATTTTTGGTTAGGAAAACTATTTTTTCAACAGCCTCCCCAAGGCTGACTAGCTCTCTCTTGGTGGGATGGCCCCGCGGCCTCCGCAGAAAGTGCCTCCGTTCCCGTCCCGACTGTTGGAAACACCAGTTGCTACAAAGTGGACTAAAATTGCCCCTGAAATATTAATAATAAAACAAAGATTTTTGAAGACAGGTTTCTCTTTGAGAAGGAAACATTACACGATATTAATGGGGTTTCTCAGATCTCTGTAATCCCAAGGGTTTCTACCAGGATTTCCTGCACTTACGGACACCCCCCACCACGCACACACACGAGCACCCCGAGGTGCACAATCCCCCTTTCTCTCTCTCTCCATCTCACACACACACCAGCTTCTGACAGCACAGACAGCGGAGGGACAGCGTCCAGACTGAAAATCAAAGATCCATAACGCAGGGTGTGGTTTGCCAGATGGTTTTCAGAAGCTCAAGTCACATGACCTCAGCCCTGGTTTTGAGAAGACGAAGGAGACCGGGCAGGAGGGGGTCTCAGGGTCCCGAAGACAAAGTCTCGGAAGTCACGGCTCCCGGAAGAAGTGATCTGGCAGAGAAGAAGGCAGCTCTGGACAGGAGACGTGTCCTCTGGAGACAGCCACGCACCTCCTCTGTGGACTGTGGCAGCCGTGGCGTGAGCTCAACCCTGCCTCCACTATCTCATTTATGCCCGAGACCCCCCTGTTGGCGCCTTGTGGCTCTGAGAGGTCCCAGCCCCGGGAGGCCTTGAGGACAGGTGGCCTGCTGGCCACTCTGCTGTGTCCTCTCTGCGGCTCTGGACGGAGGAGCGCAGTGCAGCGGAGGCCATGCTGGGCCATGAATTCCCTCCTGGACTCAGCCCCATCAACAGTGACTTGTGGCTTGCTACCCGCATGGAGCCCGCAGACGGTCCTGAGATGCCACAGGCTTCGGGGCAGCTGGGCTGCTGGGAACAAAGCGTCCGTAAGCGACAGCCAGGCGGACGGAGCTTTTCTCTGGCATTTTTGGGGGTGGTCAGATCACCGCCAAAGACCCCAGGGCGCTTTGATTTACCTTTCCCGCTTAGCGTCAATGGAAGGCAAAGGAAGCCCACGGGCGCCTCGCTTCACTCTGGGTGGCGTGACCCCTCCTCCGCCCCCGGGCCTCTTCGCCTCTCTCTCCCCCTGCTGCCCGCAAGCCCCTGCTTTTCCTTTCGGAAAATCTGAGACACTCAGATCACCCGTGGTTGGTTCCTTCTCCCACAATTATGAGCAAACGAGTTCATTTGAATCGTCTCAGGAGATGGACGGGATCTGCTCCTGGATTGGTTTTAATGTTCAGAATGAAAACAAGAGCTTGGGAGTAAGGCGCGCACGGAGGCCTGTTCACAGCGCGCTCTCTCCCGGTCCGCCTTGCCTCCCCGGGGCAAGGTCACATGGCCAGCAGGGCTGAGGATGGTGTGACACAGTGCTGGGGTCACAAACAGAGGTTGGGGAGCACAACTCGGGCTCCGGAGCCCCCAGCACACCGAGGAGAGGCCACGAGGCCCCTGCTGCACCCCCCAGGGCCGGTCGGGTGCTCCCCCGTGTTGGGCAGCGGGGGCTCCCCAACAGCACCGGCACGCCCCCCCCGGGGCAGAGACCGTTCCGCCTGGGCCAAGGGGCCGGGGCTCCCCAAAGTGGAAGCAGGAAGGCGTGTTACAGAAAGGCATTTCATTCACAGATTAGCCCACTGATAGCCACGCAGCCCCGCGTGCCTGAGAGCCAATGCTGGTTCTTAATGAAAACCCGGTGCTCCCGGCTGAGCGCGCGATGCCCAGGCCCCATGTCTTTCGCTTTCGTTTCCTCTCCCTGCACGCGGACCCTCCGCCTGTCGCCCGCCGCCTGTCGGGGCGTGCGAGCCATCCTCCGGGGTTGGAACTCGCGGGATGGCATCCAGCACCCCGTTCCTTCCTCCCTCCGCTCTCGTTCCCCATGATTTTCTAAATTAAACATTGTAAACGGATTGGCCAGTTTCAATGGTAGCTGGCAAACAATTAGATACAATTTCCCCTTTGAAATGAAAAGGGCAGGGGATTCATTGTAGCGTTTCTTGGCGGGTTTACAAAAGACTCAACATATATATCAAATGCGTTTGAGTCCCGAAAGCTGCCTAATTTTCCGGCGCCCTCTTCAGAGCAAACTGATCCTCTCTTCGCAAAGAATAAGATATAAATTCAACTGTGCCCTCACGATGCCAGCTGTAATCACTCGTCGGGGTTCATCAAACAGAACGCTTTATTAGGAAATGCCACTTAAGAGGGCTGAAGCAGCCGGTAACGTCCGTGTATACATAGACGCACTCGCCAGGTCCAAACCGCACGGCGAAGGCCGAGAAATGTGCCGGACATTTCCCCCGTGTGTGCAGCTGGGACGGTGGCGGGTTAGAGCAGCAAGAACGTGAGGACGTGGACACAGTGGCTTCAGCCCTGCAGGGGAAGACAGGAGTGAGGCGAGCCCCAGGCACGTCACGCCGTCTCCTCTGTCGACAAGAGGAAGGAACTGTCTGCATGTTCCTGGAGCCGGCGGAGGGTCGCCGACCCAGACGTGCTGCCCCCGCGCTCCTGCTCAGCTCTGACCCGGCAGGCGGCCAGAGCAGGCAGAGGAAGGCTCCCACTGGCCGGGAAGGCACAGACAGGCCAGAGAGACACACAGGCCTGCGCCCCAGCCCCCGGCGGCTCCCGGCCTGTCCCTGCTCTGGCCTGCAGCCAAACACAGAACGCTCAAGCCCTCAGGCAGCCTCAGGGCCCGGTGTCCACAGCCTTTCCCAGGCACAGACGGCCCACATGTGGGCCCCCCGAGTGAGGACATACAGTAGCATTTCCAGAGTCCTCGCCGTGGTGAGGCAGCACGGGACCCACCAGGCCTCGGCAGGGCTTCCCAAAAGACAAAGATGCCCAAGGACCAGCGCCCTCCGTCCGGACAGGCCACTCTGAGCCCCTCGCTGGGCGCTTGTCTCTTGTGAAAAGGCCCTCACGGCATAGCAGGAGCTTCCACAAGTTCCAGCACAATTTCCGAATCCAGGACGGACAGAGAAACGCACTGTGGGGGATTTCGCCCGTGTTCTGAAACTCTCCTTGAACGCTTCTCGCACTGGCGGAAGCAGGGAGCGCTTGGCCACCTTCAGGCTTCTGAGAAACGTGTCTGCTCCCCCCCCCCGCCGCGCCTCCTCACTGCCCCCCAGGGTGGTTGGGGCGGAGTTCCTCGTAATTTAAATTGTAAGATTCTAAGATTAAGTAGGAATGAAAATCGTGGAACTGAACTCCTCATATTCAAAAACAGTATCTACCCTTGTGAGTTGATTTGATATTTAAAAAACAAACTCTAGGAAGTGGCCAAAACTGACAGCCATTGGAAATGGGAAATACTTGGTCTCAGAGAATGTCGTTAAGGCGACAGTGACATTCGTTTTCACAGAAGGGCCTGTGTGAAACCCAACTTTTCTCAGGCAGCCTCCCCGCCTACTGTTGAGAACATAGCCGCTGATTTGTCCTGGAGCTCCGTCCACCTGCGAGGAGCCGCCTCCCTGTTCAGGAGAGGGACAGAAGGGAAGAGCACAGTCGCGCGGAGGACCCGGGTTTGGTGTGGTTTGCCCACACGCGGTGGAGCCGCTGTCCTCGAGAAGAGCCTGAGACTTTGAAACAAGGACCTGACTTCAGACCCCATCTGTTTGGCTTCGTTCCTTCGAAAGCCCTTGAAGAGCAGACATGGATAGGCTCCCGTGAACTCAGCTGTTGTGGCTTCCCCAGCTCTCAGATCCTGAAACCAGACGGAAGGTTCCAGCTGGGCCTTGCCCAGCCGCACACCCAGAAGCCGGAGACAGGGTCTCAGGGGCCTGGGCGCTGCAGATTGTGGGGGAAAGCCGTGGGCTCTTGAGTGCTGTCACCTCCACAGACCTCGTTCCCTTCCCCGTGGCTGAGCTGGCATCAGAGGGGAGGGTCTCTGTTTCCTGGAGGAACGGACTTCCCCCGCCCCACCCCGTGGAAACTCTAGCACTCAGCCCCTCCAGACGCCGGCCCGCTGCAGGGCACACAGTGGAAGGAAGCTTACCAGTCCACGTCAGGAATTTTGAAGGGGCTTCAGGAATCAGGTGTTAAAGGCTCAGCATAGTAAATGCACAATTTGTAACGCCCCAGAGGCCAGGGGCCACCCAGGCCTCAGTCCCACTGAAGCCGGCCTTTGTCCCGGGTAGTCGGCAGAGCCTGCGGACCTGGAACCGTGACTTTCTCCGCGTGTCTGGCTGATAAGGCCTTTGTGCCAGTGGGAACGGGTCGTAAAAACACCCGGCTTTCGTGTGCACCGGAGTCACCCTCACACCTCCCTGACCTCGGCAGTGGCTGCACCACAGAGTTCAGGAAAGTTCAAGCTGATTCCTGTTCACCTCCCGGCCCCCCTTCCAGGTGGAGGAGGTTGGGGACACCCCCGCCCCCCCACCCGGCCTAGCCCTGCAATTAGCACTAATAGCGATTAATTCCGTCTGCCGCTCAAAGTCCAGGCTGCCACGGCGGCGGGCCACTGCCCTGGTGTTGTGCGCTCCAGCCCTGCCAGGTGCCTGGAGGGCTG
This sequence comes from Ailuropoda melanoleuca, assembly GCF_002007445.2. NCBI lineage: Eukaryota > Metazoa > Chordata > Mammalia > Carnivora > Ursidae > Ailuropoda > Ailuropoda melanoleuca. Next base: position 1,894,943 of record NC_048228.1, read on the forward strand.
TCTTGCAGGTCCTAGGCTGGGGAAGGGGTGCCCGCTGTGCACAAAACTGCTCCCCACAGCCAAGAGCACTAGACCCCCCCTCTGCTCCGTGGTTCCAGCTCGGGGCTGTGCCGGCAGCTGGAGCGTGTGTCCCTGGGAGGCCAGGCAGCCTGGGAGTGCGGGTGGGGGCTGCAGAGGGGTCCCGGCAAGATTGGGCAGCCCTCGAAGCTGGGAGGGGTGTGGGGGCGGGGACCTAGGCGGCCTTGGATCCCGGGTGGGGGATTCCAGGAGGTCCAGTGGCCCTCAGAGCCAGGGTGGGGGGTCCCAGGAGAGCCAGCGGCGCTCGGGGAGGGGGGTGAGGAGGGTGGGGGGTCCCCGGAGGCTGGGTGGCCCTCCGAGGGGGTCGGATGGGGAGGCGGAGAGGGGAGGCGGGCCACACCCAGCCCCCCGCCAGCCCCGGCCGGCCAGAATAGGAGCCCAGCAGCCCGGCCGGAGGGAGGACGTGGCCATAGGAGCCGCGCACACGGAGCGGGACTCCAGGTCAGAGCGGGGCCTTGGGAGGGACGCGGCGGCGGGCGGGCCTCATTGCCCTCTAACGGGGCCCCTAGGGAACCCGGCCACAGACCCTCCTCTGTCCCCAGCCCGACCCCAGCCTGCATGCCCGCTGAGTGCGTTGGCAGATGGAAGGGCGCTACCCCTGCTAAGGAATGACCAGCCTAAGCAGTGGCTTGGGCTTCCCGGGCTATGTGGGAGTGTCCCCATAGGCTTTGGACCCTGTTTTGAAACACAGTGGCTCAAGTCTGATTTTTGTAAAACAATTATTTGGCCACTGTCATTTTTTAAATAAAATGATACAAAACTGGGATCTTGACAATTGGCTTAATTACAAAAGTTAATAAGGTTCAGATTCTATTTTCCATTTTAAAATCTTTTCACTAATTTCACAATGTATCTGAGAACAATTGCCAAATAAAATTAACGAGTACAGGGGAGAGGAAGTTTGCACCCTGGGAGTAAATCCAGGTGAGCGCTGGGGACCCAGTGGGGCGTTGTGTGTCCTTTCGGGAGTTCCCTACTGCTGTTCTGGGGTGAGTCAGGACAGGCGGTTTGTGAGGGAGTCCACACGGACGTGGCCTGTGGAAGGGAAAAGGGGTCCGACAAGAGAGGAGGAAGCTCAGCCTTCCGGATGTTTCCCAGGGCCTGGGGGTGAAGGGAGGGGCAGGAGGGGCCTGCGGGCGGCCTGCCCAGCTCAGTCCGTGGGTGTCCGAACCACGTCCCGCTGCTGTCAGACGGTCTGGCCTGATCCCTCACCCCCAGGTCCTCCACAAGGAAGGCAGTGCCAGAGGGCCTCTGGAGGGGATCAGCCTGGAGAAGCCGGGACCCCTGCATTTCCCAGGGCAGATGGAATTGTCTTGGTCTTTCTCTGGCCTCCCGGGCAGCCCCACTGCCGGGCCTTCGGACTCCTGGAAGCACCTTGGTTACTGTTAACTGGATAGAGACCCAGGGTGGCAGGCAGTGGGTTGGCAGTTTGGCATTTCTGGACTTGAGATGCATGATCCCTGGTGTAAAAGCCCCACTTGTGTGAGGAGCTGGCATCTGCCCCCCCCCCCGCAGGACCTGTGTCACTGCTCCGCAGAGAGGGTGGGGCGTCCTGGGCAGGGAAGACCCAGTCCTCTCCCACAGTCACCCAGGGCTTTGCAGCCTGTTTCCTGGGTGCCATCCCAAACAAGCCTGCCCTGGTGCCCTTTGCCGTAGCGTTTTCCAGATCTTGGCCACACCTCCAGGGCAGGCAGCCTCCTTTCCAGGCATGTGTCAGCAAACTGCAGAGCTACTCGGAGTGTTGAGGCTGGACATTCCACATCACCTCCCCTCAACCTCAGGGTCTGTTGCTCCAGGCTGCAAGACCTGCCCTGAGTCCCCTGTACCCCTCCCTGTCTTCAGGGGTACCCCCATCTAGACCCCAATGGCTGCTGGGCACCGAGCTTGCTGCAGGCCCTTGTGCCCCTCTGCCTTCCCTTGTGAATGGAGTCCACGCTCGTGTGAGACTGCCAGCCTGCTGCCCTGGCCCACAGAGCCTCTGTCTGAGCTCATGGCCCAATTTCAAAACATGCAGATTCACTTTCGACCCCCTCTAGACCCCAAGCCACCCCACCCCCAGCAGCAAAGGGGGTCTAGCATACACACTGAGAAGGGGAGCCAGGCCCTGCTCCCGGATGAAAAGAGCCACCCTCCCTGAGACGTCCACTGGGACACGCCCTGCCTGGGAACTTTGGGGTTCATGTTCACTGATTTCAGCTTGCATCCCCTTTACCAATATCCAACAACTGGATGAAACAAATTAAAGGGCCTCCAGTCCTTCTGAGAATATTCTACAAAGTTCCAGAGGGGAACCCCCTAGCAGCCATGAGTAGGCAGGTCCAGGGGCCAGCGGGCCAGCCCCGGCGAGGAGCAGTGTTGCCTGCGTGTGCCCAGCGTGGCTCTGAGCAGCAAGGACGGCCGCTCTCACCCCTTCTCTCTGCTTTTCCGTCCTAGATTTATTATAAAGTCATCAAGGACATCGAGCCTGGGGAGGAGCTGCTGGTGCACGTGAAGGAAGGCGCGTACTCCCTGGGGACGGTGCCCCCCGGTCTGGATGGTAAGCCCCCCCGCCCGGCAGGAGCTCCTGAGGCCTCCCATCACGTCACACCGCATGCCAGGGGCCGCGATCCTGGGCTCCTGCCCCAGCCCCCTCACAACCTCCCAGCCGAAGCATCGTGCTTGTCCCATCTGTGGGTTATACGGGCCACACGCCACATTCAAGACAGCACTGCAGGCAGTCGGAGCGAACGGTGTCGCGTGGCCTTGTATGTGTTGTTGAATCCCCGGGGGATTTTTTTTAACTATATTATTATTATTATCAGCAGCCGCATGGTTTGCTCTCCCCAGTACTTAAAACAAAAACAAAAAAACAAAACAAAAACAAAAAATGAAGTTTTGCTGCTTGGAAACCGTCGCCCTCCAGAGCCATGGGAGACTTTGGGGCTCATTTAAGGGAGGGCGGTGACGGCGTGTATGTCTTGAGAGCAATGTCTGTCTGTAGTTAACAGCAGAAGTCCGAGAAACGTTAAAGGAAAACTGATTTCATGAGAGGGAACACATATTACGTAATATGTGTTGTGGAGAACAATGTCTAAGGATGAGTTGGCCAAGACAATGCCCGTGAGACCGGGCTAAGGGGGTCCCCCAGGGGCAGGGATGACGGCGGAGCTCCTCCGACTTGTGCAGAAAGCATTCCCACTGCCCGTCGCTCCTGACGCGTCCCTCGGTGCTTGTCCAGCGGTCTCGCTCCCCCCTCCCTCATCCACGCCCGAGTGCGTTTCAGAGGACGATAGAAAAATTCCTGCCGCAAAGACGCTAGGATTTCTGAAATGTAGATTTATTTTCCTTCATCCACATTGTGAAGCAATGTGCCATTCACCTTGGGGTTCTGGAACCGTGTTCACGTCCATCCGAGGAGCGCTGTGTTGGCAGTAGAGGGCTGTCCATTAACTCTCTGCGTGCCACCACTGAGCACACGGTGTCTTTTCTTGGAACGAGACCCTCCCGGCGGGGGCTGGTGATTCCGCTCACTCTGGAGCAGGAGGGAGGTTGGTTTTCCCCTTCCTGTCTTTCTTTCCCTCCCCTCGAAGGCACAGAGACTTAATGATTAATGCCACTTACCGCAAGTTCCTCTAATAATGTCACACGAGGGAGTGGCCGTGGCTGGGCCTGGGACAGATGCAGAGATCTCTGCCTTAATTTACCCTTTCGATCCCTGAGTGTGGCCCAGCAGTGAGGGTCCTCCCTCCACGAGGCCCGTGTCTCTGAGCTGCCGTACCGGAGGCCACAGAGCCGGGTCCCATCTGTACGTGCCTCTGAAGTTTGGTTTTAATTAGGCCGTCGAGAAAAGAAAAATAAACGGCTGAGGTCTGGTCGTGAGGGGATGGTCTCATTTTCCTTAAAACAATTGTTGAAAAGACCTGTAGAGCTGAGGTAGCTCAGAGCTCGGGAAGATAAACCCACTCACCTCAGGGGAGCGTGCGAGGAGATTTCGTTTCTGTAATGAAACTTCTTTCTTCCAAAAGGTTTTAAAAACCTCGATTGCTATCCACCACCACCACCCCCAACCCCGGCCCCAGATCTCAAATGCACTGGGTCCACATTTCCCTAATAATTCATCAAACGTTTGTGGGCTAATTGCTTTCCACGCATAATAGTCCAGCATCAAATGTCTGACTTTTCATGCTTTCTGCTGTTGCGGTCACCCCCTTGCCCCCCAACAGCCGCCCCCTCCCCCGCTAAACTCCAAATCGCACAGAAAGAAAATGCAAAAATGTTCCTCACTAAGATAATTATCATAAAAAATCTTTTATCCCAGCCCCAGCTAAATGCAGAGGCCCCTTATCACGGCAGGAATTTGGAGTGGGCTCTCCAGCGCCTTTGAGCCTCAGTCTGATAGATTAGCATGTAGATACCACATAATTGTGTCCCCCTCGGCTCTCTGAAGCCATTAGGCACTGATGTATTTTTCTGTTACATTCCTGTTCTGCCGTGGAAAGTTGCTGATGGAACTTCAGATAGACAGCCAGGCGCAGACCTGACACACGCCACCTCGGGCTGGCACTCCTGGGTCTGGTCTGCCCGGGGGAGAACCTGGAGCTTCTGCCCCAGCCCGCGGCCCCCACGGACTCCCCCCGCCCAGATTCAGAGGAAAGGAGTTCAGTCTCGAATCACAATTTTTGTGTGCTGCGTTGGGGGCAGGGGCCTTTCCGGGGGGAACAACGTTCAGGTATCGCGGAAGAAACAGAGGCCCCGGGTCGCCAGCCGGCAGGGGCAGTGCGCACCGGGCCTGCGGGGCTGAGCCTGGGAATGCTCTTTCAAAGCTGGAGCTTTGTAAAGAAACGCGCTTCCAATTTCCCTGCAAGTGACTCAGAGCAGAGGGAAGCCACTTTAGGATTCATTAGTTCCAGCGACTTTTTATTTTGTTTTTACTCTCAGCGGAGAGGGTAAAGATTTCTCTTTCAGGAAAGCTCCTTGCTCTTGGGAGAAAATAAAGAAAATCATTTCCATTCAAATATGCTTTTCTTTGGAGAAAGTCTCCAAATGGTTAACTATCCCCCCCTCCATAAAAAGTCAAGAGGATGCAGTGACTTGCGTACGGAGCATATGAGACGGATTATAATATAATATAACATAACATAACATAACATAACATAACATAACATAACAGGACAACATGGTCTGCTGCAGTACCATGTCATACAATGTAACATTATATAACCAGAATGTAGCCTATTCTTTCAGTATTTTGTTAACGTGGAATTGCCATGCGGGGCAGTGGAACCACATGGGCTGTGCGCATCCTTCGTGGCGCACCCAGCGAGCCCTCGGCGTGGCTGCTGCGTGCCCGCCTTACCTGCGTGGAGGATGCTGGGACACTTGTCCACACCACCGCACGGGGAGGGGGGGCTCACCCACGGCCGGCCCCAGCTCCATCCTTCACCCGGGGTGAACTTGGGTCCGTGCAGGGATGAGGGGGCAGGGGAGGAGGGCCACATGTATCTCCTCCATCCGTTTCATGGCCTCGGGACGTCCTCAGTTGCCATCAGGGCGAGAATCAGGCTCGGTTTTCATTTTAAGTCCAAATTCCAGATCGAAACTGAGAAAGTAAGTTGGTCGGTGGTATGGACGGGTGGGGTTGGCCTTTCTTCTTGTCTTTGTTTTCACATTTCAACTTCTGTGGCTGTTCCCAGTTGGGTCCAGAAAGAGTAAACTACAAACTGGCATTTCGAACTCACTCACGGCGCCGGTGGTGGTGGGAGGGCCCCAGGAAGTCAGAACAAACCCACAGGGGCAGTTTTGTGGGGTCGATGCATCCGGCTCCGTTCTGAGATGGTGTTCTCGGTCCTCAGATGTAGAGGAAATCCACATTTCTAAAGATGAGGAGGGCCTGCGGGGGAAAGCCAGGCCGTTCCAAGCTCACACGCCACGTTTGGTGCTCTTCCGGGCCCCTCGCGGGAAGCTGGGACTCTGCCACCCCGCTTCCCGGGCCCCGCCTGGTGCCCCAGCTCCAGTTACACAGCTCTGCCACCTCCTCTCTGGGCGTCCCGGCCTCTGTTTCCCGGTCTTCGAGGAGGCAGAAAAAGAGTGTCCTCCTGGGTGCGCGTGGATGCCTTGGATGCGCGAACAGCACGCACAGCGCTGGCTGTGTGCGGGCTCCCGAAACCTCGAGTGTCTCCACGGCCGTTTGCGTTATTTTCCAGGAGACATTTCTCTTGAAGGGTTTGCATGCTCGAATTCCGCTTCAAAGGCAATGCTGTGTAGATTCGCAGAGTGATTATTTTGTGATGTGTGTTCTCCCTGGGCTTGGTGCCTGGCACTCCACCCCGCTACCTGGGGACCGGCCCAGTGCTCGGATGGCTTTTGTTTCAGAATCTTCTCTGCCTTGGCGCTCCGGGTGGCCATTGGCCCCACTGCTCCCGTTCCTCCTGCCCCGTGTCTGGGGTTTGCATGGACAGGCTGGCCTTGCCTCCCTCCCATCCATTTTGCAGCTCAGCTTGAGTCCAGGGAAAGCTCCAGGGTCGGCCTTTCTGGGAGATGTTATGGGCAGAGACTTCCAAGTCCCAGAGGGCCAAACCCACGCTCTCAGCCCCAGTGAGGGCCTGGGTGTTGTAACTTGACTGCCAGACTCAGCGTGAGCTGCTTTTCCCCATTTGTGTTGTATTCCTCCAAGCGAACACTTCCCTGACGACAGGCTGTCCACAGTGAGCCGACCAGGCGCCTGGATCAGCACTGGAGCCGCCCAGTCCCGCCACAGAGCCCTTCCCTGGCACCTAGATACCTACCTCCATGCACAGATGGGAACAGAGGTCATGTTTGTGCTTCTGAGAGTGTCATCCGAGCCCCGGAGGTCCCCCAGGGGCACTCCAGAGCCAGCTCCCATGGAGTCTGCCCCGTGGTATCAGGGGTCCGGGGCGGGGTATCCAGGTGCCCACCGGTGGAGATGCCGGGTATGACCAGATATGGGAATGGCACCTCCCCCATTAGACTCAGGGAAGCTTCTAGTCATGAGCAGGAGGTCCTTGCTCCCGCCGGGCTCTCCCCTAAACCCTGTACAGGCTGCAAATCTCCCAACTCGCTCCTTGGCACCCAGTTATGGTGGTCTCTCTGACACGGGAGGAGGCAGAGGGCACCCCCTTCTTCCTGCCCCCCCATCTCCCTGCCTCCTTGGCTTCGACATCCCTCGGGGTCAGGCCATTTCGGTCATCAGTCAGTCCAAGGTCACGAAGGCTCAGTTCTGCACGTGCACACATACTCAGACACATTCTCAAACACACATTCACAGTTGCACAGACATGCACACACATGCACGTAAACACGCACTAAAGCATGCACATATGTATACACACTCACATATACATATACGCACTGACGCATTCACACTCAACATGTGTGACACACGGTCAGCCGTGCACACCAATGTGTGTGCATAACGTGCGCACCCACGAGCATATGGCACACAAATGCACGGACGTGTGCACTGAAACATACATTCAGATGCGCAATGTAAGGACACGCGTTACACACAACATGCACACCTGCACTAGCATCCATGCACACTTGCACACACATGCACGCACATGTGACATACTTTTTCACACATGGAGCCACATACAGAAGCACATGCACACTCACACACGTGCACGTGATACATGTGCACACCCACACAAACAAGTGTAGACACACACATATTCCTGTACATTCCCACAAAGATGCACAGACGTGGGTGCAGATATGTTCAAACACACACACACTGTCACAGCTGCACACCTGTGCACACAGAGGCACACGTACACAGTTCCACGCCTGTGCACAAGCACACGTGCATTCCCACACTCGCTACAAGCACACACGTGCACACCTTTCAATCCATTTGTGAAAGAGCTTTTATTGCACGTGTTTACTCCCCGCCCTGGGCAGGGAGGGGGCGCCCGCTCTGGGGAGAAGCTCCTGTTGGGCCGTCGCTGGGGTGGGGCCTGGGGATGGGCCCAGAGGTCGTCTCCCCAGGGAAATTTATGGCTTTGAGCTGACTGTTTGGCTTGGCACGGTGGTCAGGATGCCGCCTCGTAAACTTAATAATAGCTGCCCCCCTTTTAATTCGTTTGACCTTGACGACAGTAATTTATGAGATGCATTAGAGCGCTGCCGCGTGTTTTCTCCTAATGCATAAACAAAGCGCTCGCCAGCTTCCTCCTCCGCTCCCTAGTGCAGGGCCTTCGCTAGCCCAGGGTGGCCTGCTGCCATGCGGGGTGGGGCCCAGGGCCTCTCGGGGGTTCTGATGATGCAGACACGGGGTCCCCGCAGTCCCCAGCTCCCTGGGGCAGCCACACCTAGGTCCAGGAAGGTGGGGGCAGGAAGGAAGCAGGAGCGGGAACAGCCGGTGTGGGAGGCAAGGCCCGGAGTCCCCCCACACCCCTTCACGGTCCCGGGGCCTGGGCCCCGACTCGTGCCCCCCACCCACCTCCCCTCCTCTCTCCCTAGCAGAGGAGCCCACGTTCCGCTGTGACGCCTGCGACGAGCTCTTCCAGTCCAAGCCGGACCTGCGGCGCCACAAGAAGTACACGTGCGGCTCCGTGGGGGCCCCGCTCTATGAGGGCCTGGGCGACGAGCTCAAGCCGGAGGGGCTCGGCGGCGGGGGTGGCGAGCAGGCCCACGAGTGCAAGGACTGCGAGCGGATGTTCCCCAGCAAGTACAGGTGCCGCCCCAACCCCGCCCAGGCCTGCCCCGCCCCCCCAGTCCCCGGGAGCCAACCAGCCCTGTCCACACTGACACACAGACAGCTCCAGGGACAGGTGGAGACAAGGGCCCCCTCCGGTGTGGCACATCTCGGGGACAGGTACCCCCACTCATCCGGAATCAGGGACGGAGTAGGCCCAGGAGCTGGTGGTGGTGGCCACAGGGAATCCTGGCTCTGGCTATGAAGGCCGGGCCCCTGGTCCGAGCCCCCCCCCACTACAAGATCCACAAGTGGCCCGGTAGAGACATCACCAGCCCCACCATTCTGCAGGCAAGGCTCAGCTGTGGAGACAGCCTAGGAGGGAGTGAGAGATGCAGGCCAGACCCAAGATGTGAGAATTCTGAAGCAGGATCCAAGACCAGGAATGGGGGGGCCGTTGGCAGCACCCTGCTGCCCGGGGATCCATGGAGTGACCTGACCCTCTGGACACACGGGACTCCTCACACGGTGGGCAGGAGCTGGAGGGACCACCCAGGGGTCCCTTATCCCCCACCCCAGGCACAGGCCTCTGCTCCCCATGGATGGAACCCGCCTGTCCTGGGAGACTTCACAGACGTGGGCGCAGTGTGCCAGGTCTGCTGCGTGACAGCTGGACACAGTCAGCCTGGGACAGGCACAAGCTGGCCCTCCCCTGGGATGTGGGGGCCCTGAGGACCCATGGGAGCCCCTAGGAAAGATGAGCCTTCTGAGCTTTATGGGGAGAGAGCCAGGACTGGGGTCCTAGTGCTCCAGGGAAGCCTGAAGACTTTTCCAAGGTGGGCCCCTCCTCCAGCCTCTGAATGTCTCTAGCACAGCCTCGCAAGGTCAGAGTAAAACCCTATCAGGTCACGAAGTGGCTCTGGTATTGCTGGGAACCGGACGCCAATCCCACCGTGGCATCCCCGGGGATGGGAAACCCTCCGCCCTGAACAGATGACTGAGAAAATAAGCGTTTGGGCAAATCCTGACTGAGGCTCTCGGCGGTAAGCGCTGCTCAAGAGGGTCCGTGTTTTCTTTACATAAACACATAAATCACAATTAACAACAGGGAAAAAGATACAATCTGCCAGTGCTCAAGGACCAAGCGTTTCTGATGTAAATGGATGGCTGGGCCCCGTAATTAACGGGCCGTGATGTATTGCTGCTTTGCTCACAGAGATTAACAGTCACACCTGGGACAGGAGGGGAAACAGGACGTCCCCCGAGAGGAGGGTTCAGGAGCTGCGCCTTCATCCAAGTGCAGCCGCCCCTGCCCGACAGCTGGGCTCTCCCCACCTTATCACGCCGCCATTGGAGACCCACCCGCTCACCCCAGCCCACCTCCTTGGTGTGTGCGTGGTGGGGAGGCCAGGGGTGGCCTTGGGTTTTCTCCATCCCACCCCCACTCTGGGGCTCATGGCAGTGTCGGAAGTTTCTGCACCCCTTTTCCGAGGCCCAAGGTTAGCCTCAAGGTCAAGGTCATCTTAAAGAGCAGCCAGGCATTGTGAGCTGGGGTCCTGCCCTGCCTCTGGCTGCCTGGAGGAGTGGTCTTGGATGAGGGCCTGAGCTTCGTGCAGGCACCGCTTCCTCCCCGTGTGCTGTGGGAGGGCCGCCTCTGCCCCTCCATCCTGTTGACCTGTCCAGAGAGGAGGTGGACAGACCCGCTGCCAGGACTCACTCTCATCTCTGAGCGGGGTGGGGCAGGGGATGGGGGAGGCTGGGGGCTCTAGGCAGTGGGCAGGCAGGCAGGCCCCCGGTGACTCATGTCCCCCGTCCGCATGCAGCCTGGAGCAGCACATGGTTGTGCACACAGAGGAACGGGAGTACAAGTGTGACCAGTGTCCCAAGGCCTTCAACTGGAAGTCCAACCTCATCCGCCACCAGATGTCCCATGACAGCGGCAAGCGCTTCGAATGTGAGAACTGCGTGAAGGTAACATGCACACGCACCTGCTTCTCCCGCCCGTGCCCCCCCGAAAATGCAGATGAAGTGTGCAGAGTCCATAAGACACCTGCAGTCCTTCGGGTCCTTCCGTCTACCGGGGAAGGAGGAAGCGCGCCAGGTCATACAGCTAGGGAGGAGGCCGGGGAGATCAGACCCTGTCCTCTCCGTTGGAGGCTCCTGCCCCTGCCAGCGTGTCAGCACCCTTCGGCCTAAAGACACGTTCTGAGCTCCCGCTGCAAGCATCCTGGCCGCAGCTCCCCCAGGAATGATTGTTGAAGACACAGAGTCTGGGAGGGGGGCTCAGCAGCTCACTTGAAGTCATCTGGGGGGTCACCCTGACAGCAGAGACAACCTCCCGGCCAGGTTTGGTGCGAGGAACAGAGCAGCACCCACCAGCGGCCAGAACTGGGCGAACAGGGAGCAAGCTAGGGTGTCTGTCCCCCAGGTGTTCACCGACCCCAGCAACCTACAGCGCCACATCCGCTCGCAGCACGTCGGAGCCCGTGCTCATGCCTGCCCCGACTGCGGGAAGACGTTCGCCACGTCCTCGGGCCTCAAGCAGCACAAACACATCCACAGCACCGTCAAACCTTTCATATGTAAGCGGTCCCCCAGCCTGCCCCCCGTGGGGGTCGTACTGTCAAACCTTTCATATGTAAGCGGTCCCCCAGCCTGCCCCCCCCCGCCCTCCCCACTGGCCTCCGTGGGGGTCGCACGGAGGTCAGGCCACGGCATGAAATCCCTGGGCTCTCCCATTCGCAGGACCCCTGCTTGCTCAGAAACCTCTGCCAGGCGAAGCCCAGGCCCTGGACACCCTCCTGGCACCGCCTCTTCACCACTTCACCACCTGCTCATCTTGTGACCCATCTCTCTCTTGCTGTGGCCTCGTTTTCCCCTCCTGCTCTGCTTGGTTCCTCCCCCTCACTTACCCCTACAGCCGCCAGACGTGGGGGGTAGGAGGTGGGGAAGGACCGTCTCAGCAGTCCTGGGTTCTGCAGAAGGAGCCAGCAGCCCACTACACCCCCGATCCCCTCTACTTTCCCCTATACTCACACCCCAGCCTGGGCTCTGGGAGGCATGGAAACCCCAGTGACACTGAGCCCTGCTCACCCTCACTGCAGCCTTTGGGGAGCCCAGCTGGTATAGCCTGCCCTGTCCGGGCAGCAGGGGCCGCTGTAAATGCCCTGTCATCATAGCACTTACGTGCAGTGCAGGAGACAAAGGCTAAGCCGTATGAGCAGAAACCGCACGTGGGGCCAGCCTATCAGCCTAGAGGTGGTGGCACGGGGTTAAGAGGCTCTCCAAGGGCTCAGGGTGGCCCAGGTGGGTGCTGGTCCTGTAAATACCGTGGGAACCAGGACGGCTTGTCAAACAAAAGGCATTCCAGCAGAGATCTGGATGGGCAGGTGTCAGCTGAGGGGGCACCTGCAGGACAGGGGTGCTCAGGATGGGGACTGGCAGCACTGAGGCCTTGAGGCCTGCATGTTTGGGGGAGTCAGTGAGGGGGAGTAATAGAAGAGTGGACAGAGGTCACAAGGGCCAGGTCTTGGGGACCATGTGAGCCAGTGCAGGGGCATGACTCTTACTCTCAGTGAGTTTGGAAGCCACAGAAGATTCCTCTCTACCTAGCAGTGTGCTGCCTTAGTCATACAAGATTGCGCTCAGCCATGATTTCATGTGACTTGCGCTTCATCATCCACACGAGGTCACGGGGGTCATCATCCACACGAGGTCATGCAAGGTCATCATCCACACGAGGTCACGGGGGTCATCATCCACACGAGGTCACGGGGGTCGTCATCCACACGAGGTCATGCGGGCTCATCATCCACACGAGGTCATGCGGGGTCATCATCCGCACGAGGTCATGCGGGGTCATCGTCTACACGAGGTCATGCGGGCTCATCATCCACACGAGGTCATGCGGGGTCAGGGTCATCATCCGCACGAGGTCATGCGGGGTCATCGTCCACACGAGGTCATGCGGGGTCATCATCCACACGAGGTCATGCAGGGTCATCACATGAATTGTGCTGAGTCATCATCTCTCGGCGATTGTGCGGGGCTGTTCACACGGACTGTGTCGAGTCAGCATCCACACACACTCTTATAGCGTACTTCAAAAATCCTACGAAGCAAGGGCCTGGCAGAGAAGGAAACCGAGGCTCATGGACATTAAGTGATCAGGGGCTCCTGGCCATGCTGCAGAGCAGGGATTGTCGCCCAGGCCTGGCCCCCGAGCTGGGCTGGGAGGCTGGAACCCGTCGGGCCCCGTGCCATCAGTGGGAGGAGTAACTGGGCGCTTGGGGCCTGGGGCTTGGGGCTTGGGGTGGTTTCCTGGTGCTGTTCAAGTGCAGGACACCTGCCCCAAAGGGGCCCCGCTGACTGGCTGGTCAGGCCTTTGTTGCATGGCTGGGGCTGTGCCCTCCTCCTGCCCGCTGTCCCCAGCCCACGCTTCCAGTGCCCTGCTGGAGATGACCCAGACACCAGTGTTCCTGGGTCATGTGCTCTGCCCCCAGTCACCAGCAGGTTCTAGAGAGAGACCGTGAGCAGTGGCGCCGCAGGGCCTGTTGCCTCTGGGAGGGGTCAGGAAGCAGCGAGCTGGTGGGGGTGGGGGCTGGAGGCTCTGACGGGGACCAGAGAGATGTGTGTCCTGCTTTCCATGCGTGAGGGCCCCAGGAAGTCCCACTGTGGGGCGTCAAATAGCAGCCTGGGGTTTTGAAGTGACTGTAGGAGCAGGAAATTGTGCCCCTAGGTTCAAAAGTCACAACCTTTCTGGGCACCTAGACCCAAAGGTCTGTGAAGTGTCCATGGAGCGTGTGTAACAACGTAAGTTCCAGGAAGCATCGTGCTGTGCCTGGGTCTGAGCCCACTGTTTCTACGGCTCACAGACACCTCGCGTGGACGAGCAAGCACGGGCAGCCAGCCCCTCCGGGCACACCCTCCAACTCCCGTCCGTGCCTCACACTCACCTGGGTATCTCAGCTTTTGGCTAAAGGGTGAAGCTAAAGAGAAAATGGCAAGCGTGGCCAGGTGGCCTGTGTGGACATGTCGTTCAGACAGGGCGGCACGGATTTCAGAAAGTGGACGTGGGAAATGTGATTTTGCACATCCCGCAAGCCACGGCCACAGTAGAGGGCCATGCTGGGCTCAGAAAAGCAGCCCTGCAAACAAGTGGGGAGGGTGCACACATCCGGGCCCCTCTGGGTGGCTCGGAGGGCGCAGGCTCATGGCGACACCGTCACTAGTGCGCACAGACGGCAGCCACCTGGGTGCACTCGCGGCACACTCGGATGTGTGCTAAAACCCGGCTTGAAGCCCCCGAGCCCTTCCCTCGCTGAGCACGCAGCCGAGGCAGCGTTGCTTCCCAGCGGTGCCTCGTGCACCAGGGAGCTGGGGTGTGCGGGAGAGCGGTCTCCCAGAGGTCTCTCTGTAGCCCCAGCATTTCTGCCAGACCTCTCCATCTTACGAGTGGAAGGGTGGGCGCTGAGGGTCCCAGGCTCCCCACGACCAGGCGTGGTGCTGACCCACGGGCCCTTCTGGAAGCTGCCCCAGGTGGGGGGCCTGGTCAAAGCAGTTTCCAAGCTCAGGTCGGCAGCAGCCACTAGCCAGGCCCTGGCAAGCTGAGCCGGGGGTGCAGCGAGGGGTCACGTGTTTGGCCAGTGAGGCCCGAGCTAAGGAAGGGCCTGGCTCCCTCGAGGCCGGGTGGGCAAGCTGTGTATTTATAGACTGGCTCCGTGGCTCGGCACCTCTGAATGAGCCGCCTCCCAAACACAGCAGATTTGATCTGATGAGGCCGTGCTCGTCCCCCCAGCCTTGAAAACGTCCCACCACGCGGACGATGGGAAGGCAAGGCCCTTAATATAAATAGATACTGTGCTGAAGGAACTCGGGACCATGGGGCCAGAGCACTGGCGGGAATAGCGGGACACCGGGCAGTCAGGATTTGTGGCCAACAAGAAACAGGCTGGATCCATTGTTTCCACCGGGCTGCGTTTAGGAAGCAAATTGTCCTGCCGAGAGGTGTGTGTGTGTGTGTGTGTGTGTGTGTGTGTGTGTGTGTTCCTCCCTTTCTGGTTAGAAAAACAAGAGAAGGAAGAAAGAAAAGCTGGTGATTCACTGACGACACTCAACTCACAGGCCGTGGGGGAAATGGCGAGGCAGGGTCCCCAGGCCCTTGGGTCCTGGGGTCCGGCCCCGCTGGCCCCGCCCCCTCCCGTCAAGAGCAGCGGCCGGTGCCCATGAGCCTAAGCCTGGCTCTGCTTCTTCATCCCAATCCAGGGAGGCTTCACTTTCCTTAAACACGGAGCCAGCCCCTCTCCGCACGGCCCTGCCTGGCTTCCCTCCCACCCCCAGCTTCAAGCCAGGCCCAGGCAGTGACCACCGCACACCCCCGGGCACCGTGCTCGCAAGCCCAGACTCCCTAAGAATCCCCTGAGTGGGCGGGTCATCCCTGAGGCCCTCTCCCTGGACAGAAAGCAGGAGAGTTAGTCTGGCCATTGGTGTTTCCTCTCGGCCCTGCTGGGACAGTGCCCCTGAGGGGGACGGGGAGTGGCGGGAAGCTCGGGGGGCCGGAACAGGTGCACACGTGGCTGCACACCACGGCTTTGCACACCCTGGGATGTTGCAAACACTCCCGGGGAGAACAGCTTCCAATGGGGAAGGTTGAGGGAGCTGAGAGCTGTCCAAGTGGGAAGGCACAGGTGGTCCTGACCGGTCTGTTCGTCCCCGGAGCCCAGCCCCAGGGTAGGATGCACACACACACACACACGTGTGTGCACACGCATGCAGGCACACGTGCAGACACGCACACATGCAGACACAGCACACACACAAAATTCATGTGTGCACACTCGTGACACACATACACACGTGCCCACAGGCACGTGTATACACCAACACATGCCTGCACACACGTGTGCTCATAGGTACGTGTACACGCATGCGAGCCTGTGTGCAGACACATAAATGTGCGCACGCATGTGCCCGTAGGTACGTGCACACACATGCAAGCAGGCAGGCAGGCACGCACGCATACACCTACACACGTGTGCGCATGCACACACCAGCATGCACACACACACAGTAACGTGTGCACACGCACATAGACACACGTATGCGCACGCCCACCAGCACAGATGGCTCCGGGTCGCGGGGGCCGCAGCACCCAGCCCCCCTCCCCCCGCAGGGTTTCCCGGTAATTTCATATTGTGTTTGTGTTCGCTTTCTGCTGATGTTTTAGGTGAGGTCTGCCACAAGTCCTACACGCAGTTCTCCAACCTGTGCCGGCACAAGCGGATGCACGCCGACTGCCGCACGCAGATCAAGTGCAAGGACTGCGGGCAGACGTTCAGCACTACCTCGTCCCTCAACAAGCACCGGCGCTTCTGCGAGGGCAAGAACCATTACGCGCCGGGCGGCATCTTCGCCCCGGGCCTGCCCTTGACCCCCAGCCCCATGATGGACAAGGCGAAGCCCCCCCCCAACCTCAACCACGCCGGCCTGGGCTTCAACGAGTACTTCCCGTCCAGGCCGCACCCGGGCAGCCTGCCCTTCTCGGCGGCGCCCCCCGCCTTCCCCGCGCTCGCTCCGGGCTTCCCGGGCATCTTCCCTCCGTCCCTGTACCCCCGGCCGCCTCTGCTCCCTCCCACGCCGCTGCTCAAGAGCCCCCTGAGCCACACCCAGGACGCCAAGCTCCCCAGCCCCCTGGGGAACCCGGCTCTGCCCCTCGTCTCCGCCGTCGGCAACAGCGGCCAGGGCGCCACGGCCGCCGCAGGGCCCGAGGACAAGTTTGAGCGTCGCCTGGAGGACTCCTACGCCGAGAAGCTCAAGTCGAGGGGCAGCGATATGTCGGACGGCAGTGACTTCGAGGACGTCAACACCACCACGGGGACCGACCTGGACACCACCACGGGCACGGGCTCGGACCTGGACAGCGACGTGGACAGTGACCGGGACAAGGCCAAGGACAAGAGCAAGGCGGCGGAGGGCAAGCCCGAGTGCGGGGGCGGCGCAGCGCCCCCGGGGGCCCCGAACAGCGTGGGCGAGGTGCCCGTCTTCTACTCCCAGCACGCCTTCTTCCCGCCCCCCGACGAGCAGCTGCTGGCGGCCTCGGGGGCCGCAAGTGACTCCATCAAGGCCATCGCCTCCATTGCGGAGAAGTACTTTGGCCCCGGCTTCGTGGGCATGCAGGAGAAGAAGCTGGGCTCACTGCCCTACCACTCCGTCTTCCCCTTCCAGTTCCTGCCCAACTTCCCCCCGGCCCTCTGCCCCTTCGCGGACCGCTCCCTCGCCCACAACTTGCTGGTCAAGGCCGAGCCAAGGTCACCCCGGGACGCCCTCAAGGTGGGCGGCCCCAGCGCTGAGTCCCCCTTCGACCTCACCACCAAACCAAAAGGGGCAAAGCCTGTGCTGCCCGCGCCCAAGGCACCCCCGGCCCCGGCGTCCGGGGAGGAGCAGCCGCTGGACCTGAGCATCGGCAGCCGCGCCCGAGCCAGCCAGAATGGAGGGGCGCGGGAGCCCCGTAAGAACCACATCTACGGGGAGCGCGAGCTGGGGGCCGGGGAGGGGCTGCCCAAGGCGTGCCCGGCTCAGCTGCCCCAGCAGCCCTCCCTGCACTACGCCAAGCCGTCACCCTTCTTCATGGACCCCATCTACAGGTATTAACACGCCCCGCCTTCACCTGCTCTCCCAAAGGGGCCTCAGCCCGGCTGGGAACCCCCCATCCTTCCCTCAAACCCCACACTGGCTCCCCTCTGTCTCCAGTCGTCTTCTCTGGACCAACTCTGCCTCCTGCAAAACTTTCCCTGCTCCCAGTGCCTGCACTTCCCCGAGGCCGCCCTGGTGGCCCAGGGGAGAGCAGAGAAGGAGCCACTGGTCTCCAGGGGGGAGGAAGAGGCGGCGGCGGCGGAGGAAGGTTTGTGAACCATGAGCACACCCGCCTCTCTGATAGCCCTCCCAGTGAGGGGCCACTTTGACCCTCCTCCCCAGTCTCTGGGCAGGCTTTGATCCGGTGGGTTATTAGGTGGGAGGGGTCCAACCACCATCACACACATCCTGCAGGTGCTGGGCAGCTGAGCCTTGAGGAGAGAGGGCCGTGCTCATCATGGGCCTTGGGCAGGAGGCCTGGAGGTGTGGGTACCATGCCTGGGCACCGTGCCAGGGCTCAGGCCGTGCCTGTGTGGGACAGAGACCCGTGTGTAGACACACGTGTGTGTACACCCAGTGTTCACACATGGCCTGTGTTCCCCAAGGGGCCAGCTGCAGCCTGGTGGTGGGTGTGCAGGTGAGGAGCCCAGATCCGCTGAAGGTGCACATGGAACCTTCAGAGAATGATGTCAGAGCAAGACAGCTGCCAGGCAGGGGGAGGCCGGGCCAGTCTCGGGTCCTGCCTTCTGCACTCTGCCTCTCTGCCCCTCTCACCTTGTTCAGGGCCATGGGCCTTTTTCTGGAAGCTGGAAGAACAACAGATGGTGAGGCCGAGAAGGGCACGTCCTCTCAGGAGTCCTCTGAGACCCGGCGTGTCCCCGGCTCTGGCCTTTGGATCTAGGGTCCCTGGGCTGAGGGAGGGGATGCCTGGGCCCCAACTTTGCCCGCAGACACGAGCAAGATGTCTGTGTGCAGGTTAGCCCCACATCATCTTCCTGCACCCCCAAGCCCATCAAGATAGACCAGCACAAGCGGCCTTTGAAGGCCTGTCCCCAGGCCAAGCTCCGGGTGACCGCAGCTACCCGCACACAGGCTGAGCCCTAGGGCCGGTCAGGGCCTCCACCACTCCCGGGTGATGCCAGCAAAACCCCACACCATCCCCGCAGGCCGGCCCCCAGATCCCGCTCACCCTTCACACACATAACCCACCATCCTCTGTCCCCCGGGTTCAAGGAGCTCGGACACCACCAGCCTGGCCGCCCAGGCCTGGAGGATTGGCTGGGCCACTGCACGCATGCCCACAGTGGTCGACTGGGCCGGCTGGCCTTGGTCGCTCAGGAGTCAACCTGACACAGACCCTGCACCCCCCTCCCGTGCGACTCCCCCTGTCGCAGGCTCGTCTCACTGAAAGGCCGAGTCCCACACAGCCCAGCTTTGAATGGGGCCCTGGCGAGTCCCTTCAGAGCAAGATGCCCTCCCAGCCAACTTCCCACACAGCCAACACTCCCTGTCCAGGAGGGACCCCTACACCCCTCATTCTCTCCCTCCTGGGCCAGGCTAGGGGTCTTGCGGTGTTCCCTGCAGGGGATGCTCCCTGGGGGGCTGTGCCGTCTCCCCGCGGCCTGTGCTCCTCTCCTCGCGCCATCCCCCCATCCTGCTCTGGTCGCTGTCCCAGCCAGGCCTGGTGGGCAGCCGGCCCTCGCGTGGACCAAACGGGAGCGGCTGGTGTGGGGTGTGCGCAAAGGGGCCATGTCTGCGGGCGGAGAAGTGGCGGGTTTCCCCAGAAGGCACTTTGTGAATCTCTACCTCGTGAGGAGACAGGCTGGCGTTGCTGGGAGACGCAGCGCGGGGGGGATCTCAGGAGCCGCCCCGGCCCCTTCCTCCGCTTGCTCTGTGATGAGCAAAGTTGTCACCAGCATTTGGGAAATGTTCTAGAATTGTCCTCTCCAGCAGCCATTGTGAGTGTTTAGGTAGGCCCTACCTGGCAGCCATAGGGAGGCCCCGGGGACCCCTTGGATGAAAGCTGGGGGGCTTGGGGGAGTCTGGGGACACTTGCGGGGGTCCAGAACTGGGTGTGGTGATGGTGAGCACGCAGAGGACATGGAGCGAGCGTTCAGGCAGGTGGCAGGCTCAGAGGCCGTGGAGGTGAGCAGGTGGGCTCTGTCATGACGCCCTCACCACTGTCAGGTGAGACACAGTGCCAGGTGAACCCCGCCTCGTGACTGGTGGGGCACAGGTGGGCACTGTCCCTGTGCAGCCCCGGGCAGCTCGGTAAGGTCCGTAACCCTCTGTGTTGTTGTCCAGCAGGGTAGAGAAGCGGAAGGTGACGGACCCCGTGGGAGTCCTGAAGGAGAAATACCTGCGGCCGTCCCCGCTGCTCTTCCACCCCCAGGTAAGACCCACGGGGGGGCCAAGCTGGCCAGGAGAGCGACCTTGGGACCCCCATTCTGGGGCCTCCTTCTGCGCTGCCCAGGCAAGCAGGCCTCTGCAGGGGATGGGCCCTGAGCATCCATCCAGGTGGGCCTCAGCTTCCCCACCCATCAGATGCCCAGGGGGATTCTCTCCCTGCAGCCCCTATGGGTCACCACGAGGCCGAAGAGGGTGAGAAGGGCCAGGACAGGTGAGGAAGGAAGGTGGTGCTCTGTGGGGCAGCCCCGTGGGTCCCTCGGAGGTGGCCAAAGACCCCAGACCATGGGGGCACTCGCCGACCCACGGCGCAGGCTCTCGGAGGGGCCGTGAGCATCAACAAGGCAGTGGGCGAAAGCCAGGTGCAGGGAGTCCGAGACCTTGGAACGGAAGGGATGGACGCGGGAGGCATGGGTGTGGGCAGGCACTTACGTATGACCACGAGCGCAGGGATCTGAGCACGGGGGGCACGGGGGGGGAGGGGCGGGGAACAGGACAGAAGCAGACAGACTGGCCCCAAGGACAGAGGGTCCCAGGAGGTGGTGGGCAAGACGAGCCCCTCCCCCAGGGCTGCATGGGGTGGGGGCTGTCTGCCAAGACTAAGGTTGGGGATCTGGGAAAGAGAACCCCCAAGTCTGGGCAGTGGCCACACACCCTGCCGGCAGGCCCTCCTGTTCACACCCCACTGGCCTTGTCCCCCCAGGATGCAGGTGCAAAGACACCACAGACATGGTGATGAGCAGCAGAGCTGGGCAGAGGCTCCCCATCTCCTGCTCAAGGGCCCACCTGTGCTCCCTCCTTGGGCCCAGCCTCCCCCACCCACTGGGGGTCCTGGGAGCTGAACTGTGGGACGGCCTGAGCCAGACTCCAGCCCTGGGCATTGTTCTCTTTCTCGGTGTTTCCCACCTTGGACACACACCGCCGGTTTGTGAAACCTGCCCCCTGCCTGGGTTCACAGCTAAACTTAGGGCCCCCATTGTTTCGCTGGGGCCA
The DNA here is from genome assembly GCF_002007445.2 of Ailuropoda melanoleuca. NCBI lineage: Eukaryota > Metazoa > Chordata > Mammalia > Carnivora > Ursidae > Ailuropoda > Ailuropoda melanoleuca. The sequence goes on from NC_048228.1 coordinate 1,915,686, forward strand.
TGGGCTTTGCTTAATAACTTCCCCTGATTTTCCTCGGGTCAGGCTGGAAAAAGCCGACCAGCCCGCCAGGCATATCCTGTGTTTGTGTTTGTGCGGGAGCTCGGCCGGGAATATCTGATCAGGCAGAGCAGGCCAGGCAGGCCGGACCTGCGGGGGCCTCAGCCAGACCCACCCAGGCCTGAGGAGGGGAGGCCTGGCAGGGGTCCGGCTGCCCATTGTCCCTCCTGCCCGCTCCCCCTTGAGCCCTGCCACCCCCATGCCTGCCCATGGACCGGAGCGCAGGGCAGGGGGAGGGGAGAAGGACTGGGAAGTCACCTAATTAAGTGGTCTGAGGTCAGGCCATCACTCAGGCATGATGACGGATGGCTCTACAAAGTACGGGGTCACTCCTAACGAAGACATCAGCCCACAGCGGCCAGGTGCCAGGCAGGACTTTGTGGGGGCCTTTGGTTTGGAAGGCCTGACACACGTATGTGCAGCCCCTGGGGTGCAGGGCGGGCCACAGCCCCTCACTGCCTCTGGAACTCCAAGGAGTCCCTGTGTGGAGAGTTCCAGAACCTTTCACGGCTGCAGCTAAAACTGAGACACAGAGCCAGGTGGGCAGCGTGCTTGCACCAGGGTCCCCATTGTCTCGGTCGTTTAGGGGCCGCAGCCAAGCCATCTGCCCGTCAGCGGGGACAGGGCTGGCAGTGCATGGCGGGCAGCATCGTGTGTCTGAGGACGGTACAGGTATTCCCCGGGGGAAGGACAGCAGAACAGCAGCTCCCTGCCCTGTCCTGTCCCCAAACCTCGAGCCCTTGGGGACAGGCGCTATCTGGAGCTGCAAACACAACTCTCCCCACCAGGTGGAAATGGCCAGGGCCACACCCCCGAATCCTCACCAAGCAAGCCCTTGGCATCTCCGAGGCCTGGAGAAGTGGCCCCTCTGGTCCATGTCACCGTGTCCCTGGCACACGGGCATCCTCCTCTCAGGTTCAGTTAGCAGCTTCTGGCCTTAGGCTGTTGGATTCCAGGAGAACTTCGCCTGCAATTACGGCCCGCTGCCACCAGACGGCGCTGCCTAGACCCGTGGCCGCTTTTAACCTGGGACACAGGGAGCTGTCTTATTTCGAGAGAGGGAGAAAGACAGATAGAGAGAGGGAGAAGAGAGGATAGGGAAAGACATAGAGAGAGAGAGAGAAGAGAAGAGAAAAGCAGGATGTGATTCTGTCTTTAAACGAAGCTAGCCCTCCAGGAGTGCTGGCAGGGGTCAGGACAGCAGGACGGTGCTGGGGGGTTTCCAGATCAGGGGACATGACGCCGCAAGGCCGGAGCCTGCGCCCCACCCCACATGCCCCAGCCAGGCAGAGAGTCAGGCTGGCGAAGTTTGGTTGTGGCTCCCTTAGCCTGGGCCCTGGGCTGACACGGGGCTTCCAAGGAAGGACAGGTGCAGGGCTGGCCACAGGAAGTGAGAGTATCCACCACGTGTCCGAAAAGCTCTGGAGACGGCTGGTTCCACCCACAGCCTGAAGCCCACAGGAGCTTCTGGTCCTGGTCCAGCAGGTGACATGCCCAGTCCCGGGGGACTCTCAGGTGCCCGGGGGCTGGGGCCAGCCTCCTCAGGGGGTCCCTCCATCTCTCCCGCTCTCCTGCCGGCAGATGTCAGCCATCGAGACCATGACGGACAAGCTGGAGAGCTTCGCGGCCATGAAGGCCGACTCGGGCAGCACCCTGCAGCCCCTCCCCCACCACCCCTTCAACTTCCGGTCCCCGGCCCCCACGCTGTCTGACCCCATCCTCAGGAAGGGCAAGGAGCGCTACACCTGCAGGTGAGGCGGGGCACGAGGCGGGCTGGTGGGGTGGCCCTGGCCAGGTGACCACAGGTGCCACGTCATGGCTGTGAGCCTGGGCTTTCTAGAAAAACCATCACAGCCACAACACGGCGTAGTGGCAATAAATGGTCCGTTCATCAATGGCGGTCATTCACCAATGGCCCATCGTGCGTGGACTTCATGTCCCCTGCCCCACCAGGCTGTGTTCCCGTGAGCATGAGGAAACGCAGGCTTAGCCTAGCCGGTCAGAACCCTGACAGCCCAAAGCCGAGGGTGGCTGGTCAGCGGTTAACCGAGGCTCTGGGAGTCAGGTGGAAAGCCCAGGACTGGAGGAGACACGCACCGTCCCCAGCTGTATGAGCCTGTCATAGCCGGTCCAAGCCAGCTCGGCCATCCTCAGGCTGCTCAGGGAACGAGCACACCCAAGCAGGCCAGAGTCGGCGAGTCCACCTGCCCCCCAGGTGTGGGGCCTCGGGCCCTAGCCCCCGAGTTGGAGGAACCACATCAGGAAAGCATACAGGTGCCCGAGTCTGCGGCAGTGCGACTGCCTCATGGTCGCCCCACCCCTCCACACCAGGTACTGTGGCAAGATCTTCCCCCGATCAGCAAACCTCACGAGACACCTGAGGACACACACCGGGGAGCAGCCATACAGGTAGGAGCCCGCCCCATGGCGGGGGTGGGGGCGGGCAGGCTTCTGGTGAAATGGGAAGGGTTGGGGGTGGGAGCCAGCCTCCTTATGCCAGGTGGCTCCCTGGGCCCCGCCTGCTGACCCCACAGCCATCCTGGGCTCTGGGGTGTTATAAAGATGAGGCAGGAGGCACCCAAGTGGGCTTCCTGAGAGTTCTGGCCCACTCCCAGAGTGGGGTGCCTGGGAGCAGCTCTCCCACCTGCCACTGTTGCCTGGGGCCTGGCGTTCAGAGCCCCGCTAGCCAAAGCCAGGGCCCCGGGTGGTCTGTGGGGGAAGCCTCGCTCCACGCCCTCCCAGCTCAGGGCGGGTGCCTAAGGCAGGGCGGGCAGTGGAAAAGGAGTTCCATGCAAACTCGGGTCCCAGCCTGGGCTTGGGGTGTCCTGAGGGATTCGCGTGCCAGCCCTGGACGGAAGCCAAATGTCTGCTCCCCTCCTATGCCCTCCATGCTGGGCTTCTGCCTGCAGAGCAAGTCCATGTAGGAGCCATCACCCTTCCTGCTCACCAGCGGGGACGTCAACCCCGTTTCAAAGATCAGAGTCGGAGGCTTAGACCCCATGACCTGCCCAGAGTCGGAGGCCACGGCTGCTCCAGCAGACCGTTCTGCCCCCGGGAGAAGGAGATCCTGGTCCTTGGTCCCCGGGGCCCCTGCTGGGCAGCAGAAGGGCTGAGGTGACACCCCGGGTTCAGGGGCCCCGCCCGGGCAGGGCCCTGAGAGCTGGCGTTTTAAATGAGAGACCCAGGTGGTGGTGACCAGGAGGAACGTCAGGGAAAACGCTGGATTAGATGTCAAGAACGCATTCTGGGGTGTGTCTGGTGAACGGCCGTTGGGAATGAGGAGCTTGGCGTGGTCTGAGGCTGGCGGCACGGGACCCCCTCCTCTGGCCATACCGAGCTCGGAGTCCCCCGGTGGCTACAGAGACTCAGTGTGTGCCCCCGTCCCTGGGAAGGGCAGCCACGTGGGGTGCCCGCAGGAGCTGTCCGCGCGCCCCCGCCTGCGACATAACAGGCATCCCCAGGCACCGCAGGGCCGCGTCCTCTCCGGGCCGGACGGGCAGCTGCACCTCTACCGAGCCGTCGTCCTCTGGGAGCCCCCTGTCCCCCAACACACAGGCCCCCCGCCCCCCAAAATGGCTTACAATCCACAAAGGCTTGCGAAGGCAGGAATCACTGGGTCTGGTCTCCTCCCTGAAACGAGAGCCGCCTTCTGGACAGCGCTGCGCTTAGAAGCCCCCAGAGGGTCGGGCTGTGTTTATAGAGGAATTTAATTACCATTGATTTCTTTTGCTCTCTCCAATCTGTGAGTTTCGACTTGTGTAACAATAATTGCTTTGAAAGTTTGCATTGCAAATCCTGACTGTCTGGCTCAAGACAGTCCTGCGATGGGGAGAGTGGGGCCTGTGACTCCCTCTGTCATCACGGGGGTGGGGGGTGCTGTCTGGGCTCACTTGGGTCACTGGAAGAATTCAAATTGAAGAGGAAAGTTCGTCCGTCCGTCCGTCCACAGAAACCTGCCGTCCAGGGGACAGGCCCCACCAAAGGAGAAGGACCCCCACCCCCGGCGAGGCCGATTCAACGCGCCAGCTGCCTGCGGGGCGTGACCCACTCCGGGCCGGCCCCACGTGTGCGGCGCTGCGTGCGCATCTGAGCGTCGGAGCAGGATGAGGCTAGGCTTGTCTCGGGCGGGTGGCCGAGTGACAGTCAGACTAGACAACATGGGACACTCTTCATTTCCATCCTTGCCTGAGATTACCTAAAATCACTCAGAATGTGCTCCAAAGCCCTGACTTGGGGAAAGAAAGACCCTTTGGTGTGACTGACGCTTTGTTTCCTGGAGGGAAGGTCAACTCTCCCGCCCGGCCACGTGTCCTCAGCTCATGGCTTCTCCAGGCTTAGAGATCTCAGCCTCAGGTTGGGAGACAAGGTGCAGTCAGACACACTCTCTCTCCCTGAAGCTGCAGCAGGTAGGGCTTCAAACAACCTGGGCTGGACAGACAGAAAACTGGACTCGGGAATGAGGAGACTGCTTCTTGCCTCCTTCCTGGCGGCCACGCCCAGGGGTCCCTCCTTGCACCCTGCCTGGCGGGGCCGTGGTCACGCTCCGGGTGTGCGCCTTCGTGGGCTGGCCTGCCTGCTCCTGGCAGGACGTGAGCTTCTGGCTTTGGGGACACACGGCTGTCCCCCTGCAGCTCGTTTCCTCCCCATGAGCGAGGTCCTGTTCCCATTGCTTCGGTGGCCCACACCTGTCCCCTTGCTTTTCTAGTTCTGTTTTTTAGGGCTGGGCTTCAAAAATCTCTTCTCTCCTTCCCTTCCCCTGCGTTGACAGTTACCAAAAGCGTTCTCCCTGTGACAGCTGGTGTGGCCTCGCTGGGTCCTGGGGGGGACACTGCGCCCTCCCCCACCCATGCTGGGCCTCCCCCTGGCTGGTTTCCCTGGTGGGGGGGGGCTGCGGTCACTGCGAGGTCCTCTCAAGGCCCTCAGCTGCACGCTGCCGGGGCCGGCCGGTCACTCCTTGTCGCAGAGAGGGCAGCGCCGTGCTAGGCCATAAATCTCACCAGCCACTTGTCAGCTTATTTACAACGCAAATCCCAGCTGCTCAGAGCACTGTGCTCCCCGAAGCTCAGGGCTCACTGCTCCCCTAAATTTCAAATGGGCTTCTCGGTCTGGGCCATTTATTTAGATGAGAAGCAGGAAAGGGCCACACTCCAGTCTCTCTGTGAGTGAATTCAACGGGCAGCTCCCCTCCTGCCCCCTCTCCAGCCTGCAGAGGCTGGAGAGAGAACTCCATTTCTGGTCACGAGAAACAATCCCGTCCAACCCCGTCTTCTACTCAGGATTCTCACCGGTCCCCCATTCGGAGTTTATGGGGCAGCGTAGTTGGAACCCGACAAAAGGTCCCTGACTTTCCAAAGAAACATGGCAAGGGATGCTGTGTGCAGGTGCTCGCGAACCCACATGCGGGCGGGCCCCGGGAGGCCCTTTGCCGGGGCAGGGTGGGAGGACACAGACCGGCTTGGCCTTGCACTTGGTGCTTCCTGAGCAATCGCCCTAAGGAGCAGGACAGTCGTCCGGGAGCCTGGCACCCTGCAGGGCAAGGATTCTTCTGCGACGGAATGAGATGGCACGTCCTGGGTTGTAAAAACCCTCCTTTCTGAACCATTGTGTGGGGGAGCACCAGGTCACCGGGTACCCAAGCCCTCCTGACCCCACCGTGCGGAGGGCTCACGCCTCCATCCCCGCGCAGGCTGAGACAAAACAGCCAAGGGAAGCCATGTAGGCTTCCAGGACGGTGGGTCCTCGCTGGGGCCCGTGAACACAGGAGACGTGAGAAGAGAGGCGGTGAGCAAAGCCCCGTGCTCCAGGGGCCTGAAAGCGGCTCAGCCAGCCCGACAAGGCACAGGGCCGAGCACAGGTGCGCCCAGGCTGACCGCTAGAGAAGGCGGAAGGTCGCTCAGAAGAAGGCCAGGGACGGTGGCCGAAGCCATTTGTGAAAAGATCTCAGAGGGCTCTTTGCCCACTGACTGTGGATGAAGCCAGAGTCAGCGAGGCCTCGGCCACGATGCTCCGGAAACCGTACCGTGGGAGACCCGGGGGACCTCCTAGCGGGGTGCTCCCTGTTCTCTGTGGGCCCACCAGCATCCCCCCGGGTGGAAAGAGGCAGGATGTGGGCTGCCCTGGACACTGTCAGAAAGCTGCCCCTTGGGGCAGAGAAAGCTCAGCTCCTGGCACAGAACTCACAGCCCCGAGGTTCAGGGGGCCTAAGGCTTCCTGCCCCGGGGGGTCCCTGTGGCGCACTATGACTGCCCAGACTGCCCGTGCTGCCCGCCTCACAGCCCTGCGGGCCCGGCCCCGACACCGTCCTCAGGCACAGCTCCGGACCCCACGCGCATGGCCCGTATTCTGTGCTGTAGCAATCAGGGTGGGTGGGGCCCTCCCGTGGGGATGCCCGGCCACTAGACTCAGGACAGGTCCCTGGCACCTTCCGAGCCGCACCCCCCACGCGAGCGCCCTGTGGGGACCTGCTGTGTAGACATGCTCCTGAGAGACTCAGCAGGCCAGGACACTGCCGCCTGCCTCCTGTCCCGTTGCAGGAGCTTGTCTCCAAACGTGGAAAACACATGAGCACGTGGACAGAGTGGACAGAGGCTCGCGTGCCTCTGATGCCCAGTAAAGCATCCCCGAGGAGTGCTGAAGCCAGACGCACGCACGCACACACACATGTGTGCACACGTGCACATCGGCACACGTGTGTGTGCACCCGGACACAGCTGAGGCCGAATCCCCGCTGCCATCCTGGGCTGGGCTCTCAGAGCCCCAGAACCGCCCCAGGAAGCTGTGCGGCCTCGGCTTGGACTTCTGCCCCCAGGAGGCGCTGGCGCCCCGTCGAGGCCACATGGGGGTCTGCGGACGTGCTGGCGGCTCCCAGGGCCGCCCCCCTCTCCAGCTCCAGGCCCCGCGCTCTCCGTTGCTGGCTTCTTGGTGGAGATATTTCTCTAAAGAGGGAGGGTAGCCCTGCCTTTCCCACGGTCGGGGCTGCGACCAGGGTCATGAAGGCTGCACCCCCACGAGGCCCCACATCCAACGGGGCGCCGCTCCCATCACAGATGTTCTGTGCCCACGACTGAAGCGTCTGGAGGAAGGAACGTCTCGTTCGGATTCTCCCAAGCGCATGGCTAGGCCGGCGATCACCTCCCGCACAGGGGTAGAGAAATAGAAGGATCGCGTGGGGCTCGCCTGAAGGCTGTGGTCATCTGTGGTCATCTGTGGTCCATAGAACAGTGGTGGCCTGACAGGTGGTGAGCCCGGGGAGCCCCCACCTCACCGTCTGGGAAGTTAGAGATGCCAAAGAGGGCCTGGGGCAGCCCCTGAGCCCACCATTCGCGAATTGGCAAGCTGAGGCCCAAGGACCCTCTAAACGGCGGCCAGGTGCAGGCCCGCTCTCCCCGTGCAGGGTGAGGGGTCTCTCCGCCGGGAGGAACAAGACAGGGAGCAGGTCTTCTCCTTCCAGGGAAAAAAAAGCACCGGAGGGTCTTTCCGTGGTGCACGGCCGCCCCCTTGAGGCCACTGGGAACGTGCGCCCTCGGGCCAGGCCTCCGAGCTGGGGGACGCAGATGCAGGGAGGGTTGGGGCGCCTCACGCCCAGGGGCGCGGGCCCAGAGGGTCCCCGGCAGCAGCACGGGGCACCTTCCAGCGCCACCCGCCACCCTCCAGTCAGTCGGCAGAGGACGGCTGCTTCCTGGAGCCGCGGGGCTTTGTAGGCACAGCCTGCCTGCCTGGCCTCTCGGGCTGGTGGGGCAGCGGCCCCGGGAAACGGGGGTGCCGGGGTGTCCGCCAGGCCCCGCTGAGATGCGTGTGTTTTCCAGGTGTAAGTACTGCGACCGCTCCTTCAGCATCTCCTCCAACCTGCAGCGGCACGTGCGGAACATCCACAACAAGGAGAAGCCCTTCCGGTGCCACCTGTGCAACCGCTGCTTCGGGCAACAGACCAACCTGGACCGGCACCTCAAGAAGCACGAGCACGAGCACGCTCCAGGTGCGGCCCGGCCCAGGCCCACGAGCGGGCGGGCGTGCGTGCGGAGGCGAGGGTTTGAAAGATAGGAGCCGCAGGAAGAGAGGCCAGGTGGAAGGGAGGAGAGGGGAGGGAGGGCGAAGACAGGGGATGGGAGGGCGAAGACAAGGGAGGGGAGAGGAGGGGGGATGGGGAAGCCAGGAGAGGGGAGGGAGGGGAAGGGCAGGGCTCAGCTGAGGGGTGCCCCAACTCTGATGCCCCCCTCTCCCCACAGTGAGCCAGCACTCCGGGGTCCTCACGAACCACCTGGGGACCAGCGCCTCCTCCCCCACCTCCGAGTCAGACAACCATGCACTTTTAGACGAGAAAGAAGACTCCTATTTCTCTGAAATCAGAAACTTTATTGCCAACAGTGAGATGAACCAGGCATCAACACGAACGGACAAACGGTAAGAAATCAATTCCGGACCCCAAGAAGGTCTAGATCCAGAGCCCCCTGTGTGGCTACACCCAGAGGAGCCCCCCAGCAGCGGTCCCCTGTGTGCCCCTAGACAGGGACCAGGCCCCCCAGCAGAGGGGGAGAACGATGGGCACGGCCAGCATCTATTCTGACCCTGGCTCTGCCACCTTCAGTGAGGACTCGCCCCCACCCCCGTGTCTGGGTCCGGAGAGGGTGAGGAGAGTAAGCGACCCAACCGACGACGGGTGTGGTGCACTGGGTGCCGCACCAAGGCTCCGCCTGGTTTGGCCGGGGTGTCACAGGTGCTCAGTGAAGCGACAGCCGGGTGAGGGCTCCTGCCACGACCCCGCTGGGGGTCTGAGAGTCGAGAACATTTCCATTTAATCCGAGGCCCTGAAGGTTTCCCAACAGGAGTCACACACACACACACACACACACACGCACACATACACCGGGCATATGCACGTGAACGTGCACAGGCATGCACATGTGTACAGACATGTACACGCATGCACACATACACGTGTGTGCACAAAACCACACGGATATGCACACTATGTACACGCAGGTACACACGTGCATACACATATACACGTGTGCACGTATGCAAGAAACCACACCACCATGCACACGCATGAATACATGCACTCACGCATGCACTGTACGCGTATGCGTGCACGAAAACCACACGTGTGTGCGCTCACACGTGCACTGATGTACACGTGTACACGTGCATACAGATTCACACATGTGCACGCAAGTACACATTTATACACTCACAGGAAATCACACACAGGCACACACAAGTACGTACACACGTGCACTCACACACAGACACGCACGGACACATGCACACACGTACACACACATACATGCACTCCCACCAGAAGTCGCACACACATGCACGCACACACGTGCACACGATGGCAGGAAAATGGCAGAATGCAGATTCAAGATGTGGAAGGTATTCTGCACAACCCTGGATCCCAAGGCTCCGTGGGTGGTATTTGCTCCGGGGGTCCCTATGGAAGGACGCTTCAGACCCCCAGGAAGACATTCTCCTGGGGTGAATGCCAGGGCCGGACCAGCTGGCAGAAAACCAGAGATGCTGCCAATACCAAGAAGCTTTGGGATGAGTCCCCTAAATCTGGTGTGGGAAACTGAGCCAGCGAAGTGGGGGGCCTTGCTCCAGCCATGAAGCCAGGCCCAGAACCTGGAGCCAGAGCCCCCACCCTTGCTCAGATCTGTGGCCCCCCAGGACCTGGCACTGTCCCCGCCCACCTCCAGCAAGTGAGGACAGCCCTCAGGAGACCCGCCTCCCTCCAGGACAGGCTGCATCTTCGGTGCTCCTAGGGGACCAGGTGGGGGCACCGGGAAGGCCTGTCGAATTTATAGGTGAACGTGGCACTAGGACTTTTTCTGGGGCTGCTACACCCTAAGTCGTGCCCCCAGGAGGGTGATCTCACCTGCCTGCCAGGTAGGGCCCGGCCTGGGCTCCGATGAGGGGTTGGCGGGAGAGGCTGACTGTGGGCTAGGCTTCCCGGAGCCTGAGCCCGGCTCGGCAGCAGAGATTCCGGTCCGGGGAATCTCCCAGCGTGCACAGGTTGGTCTCACGGGAACCTAGAGCCCTGCCCCCCGGGGGCCCGGAGCCTGAGTTCAGGCAGCGCTGCAGCCCGTCTGAGAGCGGCCCGTGGTTTAACACTTCAGAGAAAGTCACACATGGGAGCACCCGGGTGCCAGGCCTTATCAGAGCCCCCCAGGCGGGTGACGAGCACATCCGGCTGTTAAAGACCATGCCCTGAACTGAGACTCCCCAGCACGGGGGACAGAGGCCGAAGAGGGACCTGCAAGGATTTGTCAATAGTGTCCTCCACGGGGGCGCGGTCCTCCGGGGGCATCAGAAAGGCCCTTGCGCCTCGAGCTCTGGTGGCAGGGCCGGCTCTTAGCCGTGAGGAGGAGGGAGACTCTCCATGGAACCCACCGGGACAGAGGGGAGAGGAGACCGCACCCCCTGACCTTCACCACCGAGCGTCTCACCAGGGCTTTCCCGACGGCCCCTGGTGGCGGCTCAGACAGAGGAGACCGGCCCCAGATCCCTCAGGAAGCCCCCGGGGCAGAGCCAACCACAAACCCAGGCCCTGGGACGGCCTGTCCCTCCAGGAGACGCCCCACATCACGGTCGGAAGCAAGAACCACGATCACAGGTGACCTGACTCTGTCAATCTGTGTATGGTGGTGAGACACTGGTGGTTCCTTTTGGAGCCAATATCCACACTACGGTCCACATCCAGAACCGTTTCCTTCTCTCAAGCAGCAAGGAGAATGTAGGGACAGCCAGGCTTCCTGGCCCCATAACCCCTCTAATAATTTGGGGCATCCCCCCCAAATCCTAGCCCTGACTATCCCAGAATGCAGCCTGATTTGGAAACAGGGTCTTTACAGATGTAGTTGGTTAAGACGAGGTCATCAGGGGGCCCCAATCCCACGTGAGGTCCTGAGGGGACAGTGGGACACAGACGCGCTTGGAGAAGTGCGTGAAGATGGAGCGGTGCTGGGATCTCCAGCCCAGTGCCCGCGCCCAGGTCTCAGACTCCAGCCTCCAGAACCAGGAGAGACTGGGCTCCTGGGCTTGAAGCGCCGGCCCCACGCAGGGTCCCGGCGGCCCCGGGACGTCACGTGCCCCAGGCGGCTGTTTGGAGGCCTGGACACCCCTGCAGGTGCCCTCTCTGCCTGGAGCTGCCACCAGCCTGCGGACCCCCTCCTCGGTCCTGCTGCCCCTCCCCGGGCACTCCTGCTTGATGCGGGCCCCCTGCCCGTGGGGGCCGTGCTGCCCGCTCCCAGAGAGGCTCATACCTAGAAGCCCACGGCACACGTCGGTTCGATTACACATGCACGGGGTTACCTGTGGAATGTAACCCGAGTCCCGGCCCCCACGTCGCCCACCTGCACCGTTCATCCCATCCCCGGCGTGGGGATGTGCCCACGTCGCCGAGAGGGCACAGGCTCTGAGCTGGCAAGGTCACCCGGCAGAGAGCCAGGGAGGGGCAGGACCCGAGCCCTGGCCTGTGTCGCTTGGCTCCAGAGCCCTTGCCTGGCGGGCGGATGCGTTCTGGCAATGGCACAGGTGACCCCAGAGAAGGGAAGCGTCAGGCAGGGTTCTGCCCATCTGGAAAGGCAGGTCAGGTGTAGTATCTTGCACTTTCTTTGGAAAAGGCAAGGAGGGAAGGTGAGGATGGCCGAGAGCCCGGCCATCAGGGGCCTCGGTGGCCCGGCCCGTCTGCACAAGCCTCTGTGTCCAGTGCTCACTCGGAAAGGCTGCCCCTCTGCCTCACGCCGAGAGCGGGACTCCCGTCTCCCCCAACAGCCGTGGACAGATTTCTGCGGGCCGTGCGAGGTCCAGGAGGAACAGGGGCCCAGACGTGGGCTCAGGAGGTGTGTGCCCACCTTCCCTGTCCCCCCACAACTGCATGCTGGACACCTGCCAGGTGGCCCTCGGGCCAGGGCATTTTCTGAAAGAAACAAGAAGGCTCACCCTTGCTCAGCTTGGATTCTTTCCTTTTAAAAACGAGGACCCGGAGTGGAAAAGTCTCACCCAGCTGGACTGACCCTGAGGGAAATGAGGTGGGGTCTGGCCCGCAGGAGAGAAGCCGCCAGTCTCTGAAACAAACTCAACTGGGCAGGTTTCCCTGGCTGACGACAGCCCTGCCTTCGTTCCACAGCACCCAGGACCCCAGACCTTCCCCCTGCAGGGAGGACCTGACACGCTGGGTTGCCAGTGTCCCTATGTCCTCGTGGCTGACCAGGAGGCATGAGTAAGGGTCGACCAGCAAACCTCCCCAAGGGCACCTCTTGTGCAGTGCCTAACCCCAGCTCCAGCACCTAGGACCCCCTTCCTCACCAGACTGGCCGTGGCTTCCTTCCCTGACACACTCACCCTGAATCCCAGGTGGCCTGTGTCCACTCTGGCATCACAGGAGCCCTGCCGCCAAGGCCCCTCCCTGCCACGCCCTCAGCGGGCGCCCTTCTCTCCTTGACCCACTCCACCGGGGGGGGGGGGGGGCGGAGGCTGAGGGCTCCGACGAGGCACTCAGAACCTCAGCTCCGAGGGTCCCCGTGACCACGAATGCAGGCTTTCTTCACAGGGGGTGAGGACGGCCTTGGAGGGGGAGCCGGGGGGAGCCTAGCACAGGCCTTTTGGGGTCTGAGACCCACGCCCTCCCCTGTCCCCGCAGGCCGGAGATCCAGGAGCTGGACGGCAGCTCCCAGTGCCCGGGCCTGGCCGGCGGGAAGCCGGGGGACGCGGAGGAGGAGGAGGAAGAGGAGCTGGAGGAGGATGACGACAGTCTGGCCGCGAAGTCCCAGGATGACACCGTGTCCCCCACGCCGGAGCCCCAGGGCGCCTACGAGGACGAGGAGGACGAGGAGCTGCCCGCCTCCCTGGCCGTGGGCTTCGAACACACCCGAAGGTGGGGACCAGCTTCCGCGGGCCACGTCTGGGCAGTCTCACGTGCTAGGGCCCGGGCCGGGCGGGGGCCTGAGCATCACGAGGACGACCTCGCCCACAAACTGCCGGAGACCCACCATCCCCCAGCTGGGTGTCTTCACCTGGGGGGGGGGTGTCTTCCGCACGCGGGCCCAGGCGAGGCCCAGCCTGAGGAAGGGGGTCACGGCCCAGCCCACCTCTCCCGCCCCCCACACACACTTCCCAAGACCTGGGGGCAGAGTGTGGGAGGGAGAGGCACGCTCCCAGCTGAGAAGGAGCTGGTCGCGCTGCCCCACCGTCTCCGGTGACTGGCCCCGAGCAGTGACGTCTGGCCCCGGGCTGGGCAGTGCGGAGCGGGGGCCCCTTCCCACGCGGCCCGACTGCCCTCTGCCTGTGTCCAGCAGCAGGGGCGCTCCAGCATCCCAGACCGTCCCGGGGGAGCCCTGTGGATCCAGGAGGCCTGAACTCCAGGGACGGCCCATTACCGCTGTGCCCTGGGTCCGGGCAGCGGGAGCCCCTGCCCCTCCAGAGCTGCCTCCCGATCTGTCCTCCGTCCCCAGAGACCCGGGCACCCGCCTGCTGCTTGCAACGTGTGTGCGCGTGCTCACCCCCTTCCGAGCCCCTCCGTCCGTCCCTCTCCTGCATCTGTGTGGCTCCTGTCCAGGTGTCCGCGTGTCTGTGTCTGTCTCCTTGTGCATGTGGCTCGTGGAGACGCCGGGGCGTGCATGCAGGCACGGAGCCCGCCGTGGGGCCTCAGAGAGGCGGCCAGAGGCCAGACCGGCTAACGCCAGGCCCCTCTCCCCGGTCGTTGGTGCAGGTGCGCTCAGGAGCGACCAGGCGGCCTGTTAGCTTTGGAGCCGATGCCGACTTTTGGGAAGGGGCTGGACCTCCGCAGAGCAGCTGAGGAAGCGTTTGAAGTTAAAGATGTGCTTAATTCCACCTTAGATTCTGAGACTTTAAAGCAGACACTGTACAGGCAGGCTAAGAACCAGGTAGGTACCCAGCAGAGCCCCCGCACCGGCACCCCCAGGCTGGATGGCAGGTGGTGGCCGCGCCTCCTTTTGTGGTGGTCATCCTACGCCTGGGGCATGACCATGGGTCCCCGGGCCCCTTGCATCGGCTAGAGAGACACCCAAGCGACCGCTGCTCCCCTGTAAGCAGGGGTGGGGTAGGGAGAAATTGAGGCAGGTGAATGTGAGCCAGGCGCCCACAGACACATGGGTCACGGTGCTCTTGTCCCCGTGGCAGGCGTCCATGAGCAGGTATCCAGCCTGGAAGCTATCTAGGCCTCCCTCTCTGACTCGAGTCAGGATGACTGGTAGCCCAGGCTTCTCCTGAAGGAAGCTGCCTGTCGCGCGGTCACTACGTCCAAGCTAGAGCTGTGACAGGGTCAGCAAGGGTACCCGGGTGTGCCTCGACCCGATTCCTTAGTGCAGGGGGACCCCCGGGCCCTGCTTCCTGCTTCCATCCCTCTGGAGGGGCGGGGTCTCCGTCAGCCCACCCTGAGTCTCAGCAAAAACCGTCTATGTGTCTGTCTTTGTCTTCTACTAATCCCGTCCAGGGTGTAAAGCCGGGTGGGAGGAGGGCTGGCCTTCCCCCTTCCCGCTCTGCTCTGAGGGGCCCCCAGGTCCCATTGCCTCGTGCCGTATGACTTGTGGCAGAAGGGCTGTCCTGTGGACTAGCTGTGCTCCAGGCCCAGCTCAGACACGCTGTGCCTCCAATCCCCCAGGCAGCTCTGTGCTGTCCCCACAGCTGTCCAGACGGGCAGCCCCCGGGCCCACCGGACAGGGACAGCCTCTTGTGGACTACCAGCAATTCCCGGGGCCCTCGCAAAAGTGGGGGTGGGGCAGAGAGGTGAGTGCAGGAGGGAAGCCCCCCAAAGAGCCGAGGGAGCCCCTGTGCATGGAGGCCAGGACCATGGCACCTTGTCCCTCTGCACGGGAGCCCAGCTGACATGCACACACACCCCCAGCCCTACCACCCACCTCGTCTTCTCTTCCGGGCCCAGGGGAGAGTCTGGCCTTTCCCCTCTCTGTCTGGATCTGGGCAAGGCTGAGCCCAGCCACAGGGCAGTGGGGGGGCCCGGGAGGGGACAGCCTGGGATCTGCAGAACCCCAATCACACAGCTCACCTGTCTGCCCTGTGTGTGTGTGTGTGTGTGTGTGTGTGTGTGTGTGTGTGTCCTTGTCTTCTCCCTGGCCAGGCATATGCAATGATGCTGTCCCTTTCCGAGGACACTCCTCTCCACACCTCCTCCCAGAGCCCTCTGGACGCTTGGTTGAACATCACAGGAGCCACGCCAGAGTCCGGAGCCTTTAACCCCATCAACCACCTCTGACGGGCCCAGGAGGGGCCAGGGTCAGAGTCCAAGCAAGGCGACCTCGGGGCCCCATCGTCCCAACAGAAATTCCAGCTGCGGAAGATGGAGAAGAGATCCTCGGGGAGCGGCGTGGCCTGGGCCAGAGAAACCCCTGCCCCGCCCCATCACCTGCGATGACCACTCCTTGGCATCCGTCCCCCCACACACACCATGGTTCAGCTCTAACTTTTCCAATGAAAACTCAGAACCCAGGAGTCCCTGAGCGGTC
Organism: Ailuropoda melanoleuca; assembly: GCF_002007445.2. Taxonomy (NCBI): domain Eukaryota; kingdom Metazoa; phylum Chordata; class Mammalia; order Carnivora; family Ursidae; genus Ailuropoda; species Ailuropoda melanoleuca. The sequence continues at coordinate 1,931,225 of NC_048228.1, forward strand.
CTGGAGGCCCACCGTCCAAGAATTGGTCTTAAGAACAGCATTCTGGAAGGGTACAGCGCACGGCCGGCCGCATGCCGTTCCTGGGAGCTGCCTCGCAGAGCCGACCCAGTGGGTGAGGGCGGGATTTTAATCCCAGACTGAAAGAACGAAGGCAGCGTGCCGCTGGGGCACCTGCGAGGTGTCTCAGAAAGGACCGGACAGACACGGGTGTGCTCTACAAAGGGAGATCGCCCAGATAATTTTTTATAATGAGAATTACAAGAGTAATGCTTTTGGTAATCTTATTGACGACAGAGTCTATTTAAGCATGTGGTTTTAAAAATAGACAGTATTTTTTAAAAAATCGAAAGATGACTTGCAAATTGTTTTTTAAAAGTAATTTTGCATTGCTTTGAAATCTCCACTTCTTTGCGAACCCGAACCTGCCTGGGGACCAAGGCTGTGTCTGGGTGGGTTCTTTATACTGTAGATAACGGAGAAGTTTTCTATCCCTGACTGTATTTGTAAAGCCAACGAGATCCTGGGTGCCCCCGAGCAGAACTGAGGGGCCTGGGGCCCCCTCCTGTGAGCAGTTTCAAACTGTCCCGTGGAATTCTGAGACACGGTATCCTGGGCTGGCCCAAGGCTGCGAGAGAGGCTTGTCGCCCGCATCACACGTGTGTGGCAGGGGATTCATGCCTGTGGCCCCCACCAAGACCCCCCAATTGTATGGGGGGGCTGTGAGAGCGGTGGCTCGGGTCCCCTGCACAGAGGTGGGCCACACACCGGGCACCCCTCCCAACAAGGTCCACGCATCAGCCACACCCGTGCCGGCCCACCACGGCCGCTCTTTGGAAGGCAGGGCCCGCTGGCCACATCGCGTCTCCAGCCCCCACCTCACCCACCCCCGTCAGACGGACAAGGGGAAGGAAGCAGGCATCCCCCCCACCGTGGCCTCCGTGGGGCGCGCTCTGCATCTCCCCTGCCCCCACCGCCAGGCTTTCTGCCTGCCTGAGACCGCAGCTCCGGACCCGACTGCCACCTCCCATCCTCGGACCCGACTGCCACCTCCCATCCTCATGCGGCTTCTTGGCGGACCAGACCAGCTCCAGGACCGAAGGGCCTCCAGGCGGGACCTGCCTCTCGGGGAGCCAAGACCGCACGGCCTGGCCGGATGGCACCCCCTCAGGATGGGTCTGCCTCTCCGCTCGGATGGGCTTTAAATTATTCCCATAGGGGCCAATTTCAAATCATAATTTTTTTCCCTGATGGAATTTACCTTAATCTGTATATAACTTGTAATTTTTTCTAATTCATTTCTTTTCTTATTTTATTTCTTCCTTAACAGTATTTTGGCATTAGACATTCTTATTGTGAAGAAATCATGTTAATATAAGCACCTAGTGAAGGACCAAAACCGTGTATAAGGTTGTGTTGTGCGGTCGATAACCAGGGAGTGGGGAGGTCTTTAATGTGCCAAATACCCCCGCGCCCCCAGCGGATCCTGCTGCCCGTTTCCAGACAATCACGTGTTTTTGTTAAATTAGAGTTTCAGTTACATTTGCATTTAAGACAAGTGTTCTATTTATTTCTTTTATTGTTTGGAAGGAAAAAAGAGTATGTCCCAACAGGAAAAGAAAAAGATCGTCCAAGTTGCCCTTAAAAAAGAATGTAGATGCAAGCGGTGGGGGCGCGGGGCGCCTGGGAACGGGGCCCTGGCGGTGCAGCAGGCCGGTCGGAGCAGCCGTGTCCCCGTGTCCCCGCTGCTCCAGGCCGGCGACAATTGGGCGCTTCCACGCTGCGAGACCTGAGTGGGGAGGCCCCTAGGGCGCCATGCCGCTGCGGGCCCCCGCAGAAGGGTTCCACCGCTCCCGGTCCACAGGAGACAGCGAGACCGCACACCCCAGGCTGGCAGGGCACCCCGCCCGAGGAAGAGCGGGCGCAGCCCCACGGGCAAGGCTTTGCAAACACCGCCCCTCACCTCCTCACATGCACGCACTCTGCTGGGCTGGCCAGGTGCGGTGTGGCATTTCCTCTTTCCCCTCCATCCAGACGGGACCCCTTTGCAGAGTCAGCCGCAGATACAAACGCCCATTTCTGTAAACCCAAATTATATTCCTTCTGCTAAAGAATAAGGTGTGTGCTTTTTTTTGCGATATGACTCTCTCTGCCTAAAATAGGAAGTTTGGCCAGGTGGAGACCTGAGCGTCTGTTCTCCGTGATCCCAGAACAGATAAGGGGCCACGGCCACCGCCTCTGGACGGCTCCTCGGGCCATGGCCATCCATCATTTCCAGCCAGCCCTGGCCAGCATCTTCTCTCTCCATCCTTCCCAGAGCCCCACCTGCTCACCTTCAGCCCTCACTTTGTCCCCCTGAAAATGATTAGAGCTAGCCCCATTTCCACTAAACGTTCAGCCCCTTGGGCCCAAGCACTTGGCAGGTTTGGGGGGGTCTGTCCTTGGGCCCTGGACAAAAAGAGCACTTAGTCCCCAGCCTGGTGCCTCTCCCACCCCTGACTACAGCGAGCTGCCCTTGCTACTCTTCTCTGTCCCTGGGCTGCAGCACCAGTACGGACGCTCGGGCCCAGCCTGGACCGTGGGGCCAGGAAGCTGGGCAGCCAGAATTCTGAGACCCCAGCCTCGGAGCTCAGCTGCAACAGGGCAGACTGCTCTGTCCATGGGTGGTGGCCAGGGTCAGACCTGTCAACCTGGAGCCCCACTGGGCCAGGGCCCTTCCGTCTTGCATCAACGGCGTTCCGCTTTGGACCGCTGATATCCCCAAATGGAAATTCAAAAGGAAGGCTCCTTGCTCACCCCTCCAACACCCCTCAGACCCGGCCCCCAGTGGACTGACACCATCCCCCCACTGCTGCTCTCATTCCTGGGACAACTGGGTAGGACACATGGAGCTGCCGATCCTTTGGCCAGCCGGACCCTTCGTGAGTGGGATGCAGAGACCCCCTGTTTTGAACACAGGCTGCATGTTCCTGCAGCCCGCTTGGGACCCTGGATGTGGGTCAGTGGACAGGCTGAGCCTGCATGGCCTTCCTGTTCAAGCCCAGCACCTCTGTGGCTCAAGCCTGGTCCTGGAAACTTGCAGGGCCCTCGGCCTTCTCTGTCCTAGCTGCTTCTTCAGCAAGCGTTCGCAAAGCACTTGCCCAAATACATATCACCCATTGGTAGCCTTGAAGCCTCAAAGCACTGGATTGTGGTCCCCCTGCCCCCTGCCCTGTCCCCCTGCCCCTCAGCCCCCTGCCCAAGTGACTGAAATCTACTGAGCTATATTCACTGTGCTGTTCTGGTGGAGAGGGGAGGGGGCGGCACCACCCAGGAAAGCCGGGCACCTTGCACCACTCCCGGCTCGAGTCGCCAGGCTGTGGCTGCTCCTGGGCGGTGGAGTCAGCCGGGTATCAGAAGCCATGAACCTGTCTCCGCAGCAGCGAGCGATACTGTGACAAGACATTCCTGCGTGATTCCAGGAGCGTTCCTTTCCTCCTTGCATTCCAGTTTGTTACGTTCTTCCTCTCCGTCGCCGATTAGGAGTACCGCTTTCGGAAAAAATAAAAATAAAAACGAAAGGCAGCTTGAGTTTTCCAAATGTGCAATTCACTTGTGAGCAAAGTAATTCCGGAGGTTTCTATCCGTGTGTTTTATATGGTCGACGTTCCCGCGACGAGGGAAGCTGAGCCCCCGGGCCGGAGCGCGCGGCTAACGCGTTCCTGTTTGCACCTGCTGGCAAGAACCCCGCACCCGTGTATCCACACCCCCCTCACCGTTGTTCCAGTCCAAACTTGGTTCGGTTTGTTTTCATTGTTTGGGTTTTTTTTTTTTCTTTTAGAACTGTATAGTGTTGAAAAAGAAATCAAATGTAAATGTCAGGTTTTCATATAATGTTCAAAAAAAAAAAAACCATTGAGAAGGAGGCCGGTGTATGTCCCATGTCCCCTGATTGTAAATTGCTTCTGTTATAAGTAAACTGTGCATGACTCGTGTTTAGCGGTCATTATCGTGTCTGTTCGTGAAATTTTTATGAAAAGGAGAATTCGGTAGATGCCCTTGTTGGCTGTGATTAGGGTCTGCATCCTCCAGACAGGAGCTGGGAACTGCTTGCGCACAGGCAACGCGGCTCGGGACCCACGTGGGCGTCTCTGTGGGAGAAGGACGCAGCGCAAGCCACGCCGCATCGGAGCGCGTCCTCGCGGTCCTGCGACTGCATTTGATGCTTGTGATAAAGACAGACGCACTTGTGTAGAGACACGTCTTTACGATGAAGCCTAGGAGCAGCTGATTTGAGGTTAATGCTGTAGGATAGGACTGTACACACCAAATGTAATCTTCCCAATGCGACAATGAGTTTATATCTGAGATTGATATGCAATAAATCTGTGTGCTTTTCTAAGTCTCGCCCCCCGAGGTTCACTGAGGGAGAACGGAGGCCCCTGGGATGGGGGAAGTTCCCGGGGTCGGAGCATGGCCAGGGGCGAGGCTCACCAGCCTGGGTCGAGGGTCGCCGGGGACAGACGCTGAGACACGCATGGCCTCAACACCACCACCAGGCCGGGTACCTTTGCTATTCATAAACAATGCAAGCTCAGGGAAAGCACCCACTACCCTGGGCGGCTCTGCCGTGAGGGGTGATGCCCGGGTGTGCTCTCCCCTAAGTGCGTCTACCCCAAGGCATAGTGGCCTCCAGGTGTGGCCTCCAGGTGTGCCCTTTTCCAGGTGCGCCCACCTCCAGGCACGTCTGCCTCCGGGTGCACCAGGCCCAGAGCTGGCCACCACGAACTCCTGCGGAGGAGCCCACCCTGAAAGGCCAGTCCTAGACACGCCCCTTCCTAGGGGTGCATCTCCCCACCAGCCAGCCCTGCTCACTGACCGCTGTCCACCCTGGCTGTGCCTGCCGTCCTTGCACTGTCCCCAGCCAGGACCCGAGCCTGCCCGCCAGGCAAGGGCCGGATAGACAGGGACTGAGCAAATGCGTGGGGCCACCCCCTCGACATGCCACCCACCTTCACCCACTCAATTGTGGGGGGCGGCCCCTGAGTTATGGGGATTTACACCATGAAGTCTTCCCTGTGGTAGCTGTCCTGCCACCAGAGCACGGAGGTGAGGTGGGCGGCCTTGCACACTCAAAGAGGCTTCTCTGTGACAAAACAACCCCCCCCTACCATGCCAGCGCACAGCCCTCCCTAGGTGCGTGAGGCAGGAAGAAAATGAGATTACGGTGTCAAACAGAGAAATTGGGTGGCTATGCCTCCCTCTCCGCAGCTGTGGAAGTGCCTGGTCCAGACTCTCTCCAAAGACAACCTCTCAGGTCCCCAGAACATGTGGGGGCCCCTGAGCCTCTGTTCCCTGGTCAGAAATCACCACTTGTACTGGATTTAGGACTATAAGGATGGAAAGTGCCAGGACTTACCTCTCTGTCCCCAAGGCCTTGCCTGAAACACTTTCTCAGTAGAAGCTGGGTTACATGAGTGGATGGATGTATGGATGGATGGGTGGAAGGAAAGATGGATGAAAGGATGGATGGATGGATGGACGGATGGATTATTGATGGATGGATGGAAGGATGAATGGATTATGGATGGATGGATGGATAGATGAGTGGATGGCTGGCTGTCTGGATAGATGAGTGGATGGCTGGAAGGATGGATAGATGAGTGGATGGATGGATGGATGGATGGACAGATGGATGGATGGATAGATGGATGGTTTGCCATAAGGACCCTCACTCCAGGTAAATTCCCACACAGATTCTGGGAACTCCAGTGCCTCTGAGGGGCCTGAACACGCTCCGATGGGAGTAATGGGGAGGGGGAGTCCTGGTCCCTGCAACAGCAGTTCTGATAGCCATCAAAGGAAGAAACGGTTTCCCCAGTGAGGCATTGGTTGGGGGAGGCGTTGGTTGGGGAAAGCATTTAAATATCTTAAAGTTGTTTTCCTCCCGGATGTGACTGAAGAAGCGTCGGTGAGGTCATGAGCCCCATGAGCCCCGACGGTCAGGTGTGGGGTTCGCCCCAGCCCTCCCGGCCCCGAGGCAGCATGAGCGGCTCCTGTCTGGGAAATGCATTTCCGTTCCCAGAGGACAGATTATGTGAATCACGACTCTGATGAATGGCCGTGCTTCCAAGTCATTCAGAGTGAAGGAGTGACAGCATCCAGCGCCCCCCCCCAACACACACAGCCCTTCCTGGAGCTGCCCCCCCCCCCAGGGCTCCAGTCAGCTGAAACCGCGCCCCCTCCCACCCTCGCTCAGCCTGGAAGCTTTTCTCCTCTTAGCCCCCGAGGGGAGAGGGGAGTCTCTGCGACCAGGGTGCTGTCTGATAATAGCCCTATTGTCGGGGGGACCCCAGAGCAAGGGGAGAACAGAGACAAACAGAACCCTGCAGACAAGTGGACTCTGTCTCTCTGCAGCCCGGCTCCTTGCATAAAGGACTGAGAAAAAGTCTCCATTTTGGAAACGGGGGGGTGGGGGTGGAAATCAACTAGAGAAAAATTTGTCAATGAGGAATCTGTTTTCTGGGAAAAGAGAAGCTTTTGAATTCCTCCTCGGATTCATTTTGGGCCAAGTGAGCCTGTTGGTTATTTGCAGAGAAGCTATTCTGAGTATTGGTAACCTTATTTCTCGTGGCAGCAAATGTCTTCCAAAAATCGAGATGTGTCCTAATTCGGGATAACGTGGCCAGGCGTCAGGTGGTTTTGGGGGGGCCAGAGGAGCCAGAGAGGGTTCTGGGGGGTGAGGTGGCTGCCGGTCCCGAGGCAGGATGGCCACCTCTGCGAAGGAAAGTGTTCCCGTGCTTCCCACATCGGCAACATTGCCCGCACGGCCTATCCCCGATCCGAGAAAGGGGAATGGAGTTCGCTCCAGGGTCCAGGCCCAAAGAGGATGGGTCTCCAAGGTTACGTACGAGAAGGGGGAGCCCGCACACCAGCTGAGACCCCACAGAAGGGCCGGGCCCACCCAAAACCCCGAGGGAGGGAGCTGCCCCTTCTGTCCTGGGCGCTGGCTTGTGGCCCTCCTCCCACCAGGAGGTTCCGGGAAGGCTTCGAGGCGTTAGAGAGCAGGAGGCAGCTTCTAGAACACCGTGAGCTGAAGACCGGCCTCCACACAGAGGTCTGCACGCCCACGTTCACAAAGGCTTTATCTGTAATGGTCCCAAACTGGAAAGACCCGAATGTCCAGCCACTGGTGAGTGAAAGCACAAACCGTGGACACAAAGGAAGCCCTCGCCCCCGACCCCGAGAGCAGGCAAAGTCTGCTGACTCAGGGCTCCTGGCTGCAGGGAGGCCGCCACCAGCACCCGATTTGGCGGGGACTCAAAGACAGGCAGGGAAACGNGGGGGGGGGGGGGGGGCTTTGTGGTGGAAAAGGGGAAGGTTCCAGGTGAGCCTGGACAGGGCCCGGGAGCCGGAGGCAGTAGGAGAGCAGGTGTCCCGCGCGAGCGTGATCGGTGGGGAGCGCACGGCTTCCGCATCTGCCTGACGCGGCGTTGGAGGCCGGCGGGGGCGGGTAAAGCTTAGAGAAGCCGCCAGTGAGAGACCAAGTCCCGGCCATTCTGGGTCATTGTTTGACTCTCTGGGTTGGTTCTCGCAGATCGTGGGTCAGAGGTCAGGGTCCTATTTTGAGGTCTGGTCCATATGTTCAGTCTCCAAAATGGACTGAAACAGAGGGATGTGCGCGGGCGCCTCTGTGGGAAGGAATGCGACTCAGCAGCGAAGGAAGCCCCCCCAGACACACGGCGGAAGGCGGCCGAGCGCTCCCCCCGACGGGCGGCGCTCTAGGACAGGCAAGCGGCCGGCAGGCTCGCGGTGCCGGAGGTGCTCCATGATGGTGGCGACACAGCCACACGTCGGTGGAAGGCTCAGCCAACGGTACCCTCCAAGGGGGTCTTAATACACGTACGCTGCACCTCAGTTAACCTGACTTTTTGAAGACAGTGTGACCCTCCCACCCCCATTTCAATTCGTGGGTCCCTCACGAAGCCCCAAGTCCCTCGCCTGGCATCGTGCGCTTCCGCTCGGGCCCTCAAGGGCTGGTCCCCACCCGGTCCCTCCTGTCCTGGAGGAGCCCTTCCCCCGCGGCCCCCCGGCTGGAGCAGGGAGGCCCCTGGCTTGGCCGAGGGCCAGCTCAGGGGCTCCCAGCCCTGCTTGCCCACAGGCACTGGCGCAAGCCCACCCTTCGCCCTGTAGCCGCCCATGCCCGGCCTGGGCCACCTGGTGTGGCACTTACAAGCACAGACTTCCAGCCCAAACCCCCGCACAGAGGGAGCGGCGCTGACGGCTGCCCACGACAGCACGCGTGTGCGGGAACCGCATAAAACATGCTCCAGGCGGTATGTACCGACCTCCAGGAGGCAGGGAGGCCGTGGGGGAAGGCCGGGGAGGGGCTTCCGTCTTACCTGCGATGACCTGTGGACATGCTGGGGTCATGTAAAGGCATCAGGTCATGTACCAATGAGATGGAGAGAGAGAAACAGCTCTTCGTTTCCCAAAGGCATGCTTTTCTGGGTTTTTCTTGCCCCACTGCCCTGGCGAGGACCAGCAGGGACAGAAGCAGGGAGAGTGGACCTCTCTGCCTTGGTCCAGAACCCCAGGAGAACATTGTCCATTTCTCACCACGGGCCACAAGGCCAGCTGTGATGCCTGTATCAGGATGCTGACGTTCCCTGCTGTCCCTGCAGCACCCAGACCTTTGTCATCAGGAAGTACTGGCTTGGGCCAAATGCTTCACCTTTAATTTACGAGTGTCCCTCTTTAAGTGACAAAATACTGCTTTGCATAAAATATCTGACCTTTGCAAGAGTGTAATTCTATTCTCTCCCCTATCTTTTGTGCTATTATTCTCTTCCACATGTGTTAAAAATTCCGTAATGGGCTCTTGTGACTCTTGCTTCAAATAGCCTGAAGAATTTTTTTAAATACTTAGAAGAAAAAAGTCTCTCGGGTGTATTCACGTGTTTACAGTTTCCAGTGGGCTTCTATGGCTGGTGAAGACCCAAATTTACTTCTCTCATCGTTTCCTTTTGGCCCAAAACACTTCCTTTGACATTTCTTATAGTGCAAGTCTGTTGATGATGAATTCTCTCTTTGATCTTAAAATGTCTTGATTTCAGTCACAGTTTGGAAGGATATCTTCACCAGAACCGGACCTCTTGGTGGACAGTTTTAACACGTTGGAGATGGCGTCCAGCTCTGCAGCTCACGGGACTACGGGCACCATGCGGGCCGTTCTTTGTATTCGTGCTGCTTTGAGTCCGTTGAACTCTTAGATCTGGGGGCTTGAGGGTTTTCTCACACTTGGAACATTTTTGGCCATTGCTTTGTTAAACAAATGTCCTCCCCTTCAGCCCCTTGGGGCCTCTGATTCCACATCTCGTTAGACTGCTTGGTATCACCCCCAGGTCAGCCAGGCTCTGCTTACCTTTTCCAGGCTTTGCTCTCTCTGTGCTTCGTTTTGGATAATTCCTATCATCCTACCTTCAAGTCCGTGGGTCTCCTCTTCTGCAGCGGCAAACCTGGAATCCCAGCTAGTACATTCTTTTTAATTTTCACATATTGTGTATTTTCGTCTTTAGCGTTTTCATTTGATTCAGCATCATACTTTCTCTTCTTTTTTGATCTTGTGCATGGCTTCCTTTAAACCCTCGGATATAGTTACAATAGTTTTAAATACCTTCCCTGCTAATTCTGTGGTTGTGTCGTTTCTGGGTCTGTGTCTGTCGACTGCTTTTGCTCTTGGTTATGGGTTCCGTGCTTGGGCTTCTTCACGTGTCCAGTTCTATTTTATTGGGTGCTGGAGGCCGCACACGCTAAATTGTTGAAATCCTCACTTCTTGTGTTTAAGGATATTGAGCTTCGTGCCAACAGAGTGTTCAGTGATGGCGGAGACTGGTCTTTGCAAGGCTTGTTGCAAACTCATGAGGCCGGGCGCAGAGCAGCCTTCAGTCCGCACTCTGGGGGGAGCTCAGCCCCACACCTGAGACACTGCCTTTGGTCCGCATCGAATGCCCTGGGTGGCCACAAGGCCCCTTCCTTCTGGGAGGCTGGCATTTAAGTGTCCCTGGGCCTGCCTGGACACTGGGAGCTGTTTGCCCTGGGACCCTCACTCTGCATGTGTACAGGTAGGAACCCTGGAGGGTTTCTGGAGCTCCTTCTCTGCACTGCGGCCCAAGGGTCCCCGTCCCCCCAGCCTCCCTGAACCCCATGTCTGCACCCCCAACTCAGTGAGACCACCAAGCTCCACCTCTTGGAAGAAAGCCAGGCAGCCCTGGGGCTCTCCGGGTTTGCCTCTTTCTCCCAAGAGCCACTGTCCTCACTGCCTGTCGTCCAATGTCTGAAACAGTTGCCTCTTGGAGTTTCTGTTCAGTTTGCTCGTTGATGCTGGTGGGGGCGGCATCATCGCGGCCAAATGTCTGCAATGTTTTACATTCTCAATTGAAGTCAACTACACACATTTTTTTTAAATTCCCTACTTCTTTGGAAACCTGAAATAGTCCCTAATTACTACACAGGGGCTGGGGCTTTGGAGTCAGATGGACCTGGGTTCTCACCCAGGCCGGGCCACTCACCAGCCAGGCTACAATGGGCAAGCCTTCACCACTCGGTTGTGTGGGGACAATGACACACGCAGCCTGGGGAGTTTCTGAAAGAATCCAATAAAATGACGCACACATCAGGTGCTTCACGGAAAGTAGTGGCCAGCTGCTCTTCGGGGTACAAGGAGGAGTGACTGCGTGCCCCCTGAGCTGAGCTGCTCAGCAAGGCCACGCTGGTGGGCCAGGGAGGCAGCCAGGCCCCATTTGGCAACCCGGGCCCTGCACCGCCCCCTCACCCATCTGTGGACCCCACCCGCCTGGGCCTGCACTCACCAGCACAGAGAAGCCTCTGTCCTCAGGCCCACTCACAGCCACGGCGTCATCCGAGACCAAAGAGACCTTTCCCAGCTGCCCGCCGGCTGGATGAGGCACCCGTGGGACCCTGCAGCCAGTGATAGGTCAGCCCAGTGCCAGGACCGGAGAAGAAAGGAGGTGGTTGTGCCCCTTCCCTCCACCCAGCACATTCCCTGTGGCCCCCAGGCAGGGAGGGGAGCAGGCAACGGGCACTGTCCACTTGGCCCTGGCAGGCGAGAGGGACACACCCTGCAGCCTCATCCTCCGCCCTGGACCCTGGGATGTTCAGGCCAACAGGCCTCCTAGGGGACTGCTGGACGCAGGGCACGGTCTCTCCAGGCTGTGGCCTCAGTGGCTGAGTGGAAGTTTGGGGGACCCAGCACAGCCGTGCAGGTGCACAGGGTCCCCTCAGGCATAGGAAAGGGGCTCCTGCGGATGACTCCTCAGAGGAAATGCTGGACAGCCACGGGGCGGGGGGGTTCACGTCCTCCCCCTGCTGGGGATGTCGCACAGGGGAGGGTCCCATTTAGGGAGCACCAAGCGTGTGGCTTACCCACCTTACCCTGCTAAGGGGCTCCAGTTCTGGGACCCTGGCTCCAGGACCTAAGGCAGCCTGCTGCCTCCAGCCATGGCCCAGGCCTGGGGCCCAGCGATGGGACAGTGGTGTCACCCCGAGGCTCTCAAGTTTTGGGGTGAGGGGACCAGGGGCACATAGCTGCTGCTCTTGCCTGCCTCTGCCTTTCAGTTCTCAAGGCTGAAAATCTCCTCGGGCCGGGAGAGAGGCTGTGGGGTGTGCAGGACGAGCTCTGGCTGGCCGCGCACGTGGATGTCTTCACAGTGAACCCCCAGCCCCTTCCAGGCCCGCTGCATGGAGCTCCACGAGACCAGGGCGTGTCGGCCACCATCTGCAGATCACCCCTGTCCCACCCTCATGGGCGTGTGCCCCTGGGGAGAAGGGAGATCTGGGAAAAGGTGAGCAAAGCAGGGGACTCATCAGAGGGCAGAGGAGGTCTGAGGGACCATGAGATGGGGACAGGCCCGCTGCATGGCCTCCCTGGAGCTTCAAACCACAGAAGCAGATCCTGGAGGCTGGAGGCTGGAGGTCCGCAGGGCCACGCTCCCTCTGGGGGCTGTAGCACAGGGTCCTTGCTGGTCTCTTCCGGCCTCCATGCTGCTGGCCATCCTCACGTCCCTTGGTGGTCACTCCGTGTCACCCCAGCCTCCTCCTCTGCTGTCATTTGGCCTTCTGCATATAAATTTCCCTCTTTTTGTAAGGACACTGGCCACGGGATTTAGGGCCTGGCCTCATCCAGTATGACCTTGTCTTACTTACATCTGCAAAGACCTTTTTTTCAAATAAGATCACATCACAGACACTGGGGCTGGGGTTCTAACGTATTTGTAGGGGGGCCTTAGTGCAAACCCCCCCCCAGGGAACCAGGATACTGAGTTGGTGAGAGGTGTTTTCCTTCCTCTGTGGGGTGGTGAGTAAAGGCCTGGTTGAGAGGGTGCCCCGGGGGCAAAGGTGTACAGGACGGGGGAGGGGGGGAAGCTCCATGAAGACCCTGGGGGCACACTGTCCAGGGCAGAGACCATGGTATGCTCAAAGGCCCTGAGCTTCGGGGGCCAAACACACTTTTTTGCACCTTGGAGTCCTTATTTTTGATGCTGGGGGCCCCTGCAGAGAGTACTCACGGGGTTCCATGAGATGAGGGGCCCTCTCTCTCCTCCAGGGGCAGGGCCAGCCCGGAGGCCAGAAGCAGGGAAGGAGGGCCTCCGTCTCTGTCCTAACCTGGCCCCGCGCAGCCACGGTCTCAGCCACAGGGTGAAGAGAGTTCCAGAGACTCAACCCTGCTGGCAGCCCTGGGGTCCTCCTCTCCACCACCTATGACCCTGGGGCCTCTGCACTCCCTCCACGGTCATCGTTAACCCCCCGCTTATGGCTGAGACAGCAGGGGCTCAGAGAGGCCAAGCCACTCACTCCAGGTCCCCTAGCCCCAGCCACACCCTGAGCCAGCTGGACACAGGGAGATGCCCCCAGAGCTCCCCAGGTCGGTGGCAGAGCCAGTCTCGGGGTGCTGGAGATGCCGGACGACCAGGGCAGGGGGGTGGGGTGGGGACCAGCCCTGCAGGGACCAGGCTGAGTTCTGAAAGTGGGTTTTATAGGAAAGCACCGAGTGGGGGTTGTGTACCCACGGGGGTGACCTGCCCAGCTGCTCCCCGACAGGCTGGGCCTTGTGGGTGCAGAACCCAAGATAGCCTCTGGAGGGCAACAGCTCCCCACCTTTCCCAGGAGCGATCCCTCCACCCCATGGCTACTGGGCCCAGGCCTCGCCCACAGGGTTCAGCGTTAGCACCCCCTACCGGACACACACGCACAGGTTGCACTAACGGCCCTATTGGGGACCCTCCTGTGGCCAGCATGGGCCCGGCCCCCGGGCCCCCTGCACACTGGCACGTGCTACCTGACTCCCTGTTGCAGGGCAGACACAGGGGACCGGGCACAGCAACGCTGGGCAAGGACTGGGCGGGCCACAGGTGTGCTGGGCGGGACAGTCCTTCAACCCACAACACCCAAGAAAATGCCAAGCCAGCCCTGTGAGCTGTGGCACCCCCTTGCTGGCACTGGCCCTAGAGAGGTAGGTGCCGGGAGAGGGTGGGCCTGTGCCCCCAGGCTAGACAGTGCCCTGCAGTTGGCATTCCCTGCACCTTGCCCACTGCACCAAGGCCTGGGGTCAGCAAAGAGACCAAGGTGGTCTGAAAGCTCACCCAAATGCTTGGCCCTGTCAGTGGGTTCAAATGGAAACATGCTGGGTAGCCCAGAGACAGATCACCCAGCATCTCCGGGGCTGAGTCCTGGGATCTCAGATCACATCAGTGTCTCACCAGCCACTGACTGAGCACCTGCTTCATACAGGGCCAAGACCCTGTGCTGTGGGATGGACACATGTAAAAGCTGCAGCAGGAAGAGGCTGTATTAACAGAAGTATAATATCCAGAAGAGAGGAGGTGAGAGTTTCCCCATTTTCTTATACTGCCATGGTACTGGGTTCTGTTCACAAGACCACATTTTGAGAAGGATTTTGGCACATTTTTGAAGTCTCTTGGGGGAACATGCCAGCACAATGAACAATCTGAATTCCATGTCATGTCAAGAATGTCTGAAGAATGGGATTAAAGCAGACAATGTGATAACCTGTATCGGTTGGTGGTGAACTCCCATCCTGAAAGTATTCAAGGGAAGGCAGGACATTAACTTCCTTGGTCTAGGCTGGGGCTCAGGGTATCCATCTCAGCCCTCCACATTGCCCTCTTCTCAGCTCCCAGAGGGGTCTTTCCACTAGACCTGATCACGTTGTCCCTTTGCTTGAACCCTGAGTGGCTTTTTGCTGCTCTGAGGATAATAGACCCCGGCCCCCAGATGGTGAAGCCACGAGAGTCTCCCCCCATCCTGCTCCCTCTACCCCAGCCCCACAGCCCTCAGGCTGTCATTCTGACCACACTCCCTCCCGCCTCAAGCTCTGCACCTGTCGTGACCTGCCTGACACTCTCCCGTCCCCGTCCTCAAGTGAACTCCTGCTTGTCCCCCAGGTCTCAGGTCTTCTAGCCATTTTAGGGGCAGAACAGTGGCGCTGACGCCCCCCTTCCCACCTCACAAGCGGCAGTGAGCTCCATGAGGACAGAGACCACGTCTGATGTGCTCAGAGCTGTATCTCTGATGCGTGCACGAAGGTCCGTACACAGTAGGGGCTCAAGAAATGCCTCCAGGGGAAAGGAGGAAGGCAGGCAGGAAGGAGGAGGAGTGTGGCTGCAGAGAAGCCTGGGGGAGCCCAGATGAAGGGCTGGGACATCAGGAAGAGGAGAGGGGACACTAGTCAGCTCTCACCAGGACCTGCCACCGTAACAGACACGCCCCTGCACCAGGGGCTTCCAACAAAGGTGGTGGCTCCGCTCCACGCGCCTTCTCTTCCTGGGACTGCCGCTGAAGGAGGAGTGGAGCAGGGGCACGTCGCCCTCTTGGAGGAGGCCAAGACCCAGGGACTTGGTGCAAGCACACGACAGCTCTTGAAGCCTCAGCAGGCAGCTGGCCGCCCGACTCAGTGGGGCGGCAGGATGCTCCTTGCACAGGGGAGGCTCCGGGTCTCCCGAGTGGGGCTGCGTTCTCCCTCAGGGGAGCCTAGGAAGCAGTCATGCAGGCTTTCCCCTGGAAAGGTCAGGGCCACTCAGGCAGAGTGTGAGCAAGAGGGGCAGCTTTCCCACAGAAGTTGAGGCCGCTGCCCTTGGCGGAAGAGGCCACTAGGAGCCATGGGCGGTTCTTGAGCAGGGGCATGCCGTGAATGCACACAGCTGCGGCCACCCTGGGCTGGTGTGGGGCTGGGAACTGGGGATGCTGGGTGACGAGGCAGGGCGGCGAGAAGGGGCCCTGCCTGGCGGAAGGGCAGGTTGGCTCAGGACGGAAGCCGACCTGTCCCAGCCCCCACACGTCCGGTACCACAGATCCCGATTCCTGAACCCCCCAGTGGTGGGGCTGTGGCAGCCTCTGCCCAGGGCAATCGCCATGGACAAGACCTGGAAAGGCCAGGCTTGGAGTCCACTGGACCACCTTCCTCTCCAAGCCTCGGGGGGTGATGCTAACGGCCGATGTGGAGATCAAGGGCCAAAGAAATCTGCAAGAAATTAAATTTCCTTTGCAGCTGGTGGACAAGCACTCGGAACAGGCGGAGTGACCTTCCCCCAGGAGCTCGCGGCCTCAGCGCTAACACTCCGCTCAAGGCAGGAGGCAGACTTAGCTTGACATTAGCCTGACTGCCGGGATCCTGTAAAAATTCCTTTGGAAACTTCCTTTATCTCTACCATCCTCCCCAAGATATGTGTTAGCAATCATCCCCTAAGCCCTTGGCCCACTGATACAATCTGAAGGATCGCATGACTGAGCGTTTACTAGACAGTAGTAAAGGACCTTTTCCTTTTTTTAAAATTTTATTTAAATTCAGTTAATTAACATATAGTATATTTTAGCTTCAGAGGTAGAATTCAGTGATTCATCAGGTGCACGTAACACCCAGTGCTCATCACATCACGTGCCCCCCTTAATGCCTGTCACCCAGTTACCCCATCCCCCACCCCTCCCCCTGCAACCCTTTGTGTGTTCCCTCGAGTTAAGCGTCTCTTACGGTTTGTCTCCCTCTCTGATTTCTGGAAACAACCTTTTCCTAACCTCAGCTAGCCCCTCGAGGTCCTGGAAACATTGCTTCCAAATTCCTTAGAGACTTAGCTCTCCCTAACCCCCTCCCAACTTGAAAGTATATGATCAGCTCCTCCTCGGGACCCCAGCACAGCTCCTTCTGCCCCCGGGTCCTGTCCCCTTGCTTTCATAACACCACCCATTTTGCATGGAAGAGGTTTCAAGAATTCTTTCTTGACTGTTCGCTCCAGGACCCCAACATCTCACATCCACAACCACACCATAAAGGCAGCCAGAACACGTTGTGCCATGCTGGGCCGCCTTCTGGCCGCCACTTTTCAAAGAATCCAGAAGTTGGGGCCTCTTCTGCCTTGAAATAATCAGGTTCCCCGCAGAGCTAGTCAGCTTCCTGGAGGAGGCGGCAGCCTGCCCTTGCCTGGAAGGACAGTGAGAGCGGATTCAGGCTCACAGCCGCGCCACCCCCTCCCCAAACCCGCAGGCGGCGCCGCGGGCGGGGTGGGCGGTCCGGGGGCGGTGCCGCCCGCGGCCTCCCAAGGTGAGCCCGCCCTGCCAGCGGGTCACGTGAGTGGGGGGCGGGGACCTGGGAGGGACCCGGCGGTGGCTCCGAGCGCGGCCGGGATCCGCCGCCCCACCGGGGCGCGGAGCCTGGAGGCCAGACCGGCCGGAGTCGCCACCCGCTCGCCGCCACGTCGTCCGCCCCGCGGCGCAGGTGAGCCTGGGGACAGGTGAGCGAGCTGGGGGCGGGGGAGGGCCCGGTGACCCCGGGGCGCCTTTCCTCCCCTGCGCTTCCCTCCGCCCCTCGCAGCGCTGCGCGGGTCGGCGAAACTTGACGGCCCCGTCCCTTCGCCCGGGCTGGCCGGGGACGGAGCCCGCAGGACGGGCGCGGCCGACCCGGGGCCGGACCCCACCCACGGCCTCGGGCGTCCTGCCCAGCCTTCCCGGGAGCCCAGGGGGCCGCGTCTGCACCCCAGAGGGGACGCTTCTGTCGCAGGCTCTTGTGTAGACATCAGAGCCGGGAGAACCTTAGGGAGCCCCAGGACCTTTGAAGATAGGGGTCGGCAAAACCATCCTCCCCAAAACTCTGGAGAATCTGCGGCTCAGACCGCTGTGGCTCCAGAGTTAGCAGCCCCCCAGCCGAAGCCCCTCCCTCCAGCAAACCAGAAACAACCGGCTCGCCAACCCTGGTGGGTGTGGGGGGGCAGACCCAGCGCAGGGGGTGTCCTGCTCACTCACGACTAATGGGGGGAAGGAGGGAGGAGTGTGGGTACAGCCGGGGGGCCCTCTTACCACTGACCAGCCTCAGTTTCTGCATCGGAGAAGCAAGAATCCCTTTTGAGATTTGAGTTGACCTCAGCCCAGCACTGAGCATGGGGGGACCTCTCATCCGACCTGGAGCCCAGGAGGGCCTGACTCTTGTCTCTGTCCTTGAGGTGAACGGTCTGCCCCTCCTAGTGTGGGGGCTCGGGCGGGGGGCACTTGTGGAGTCCAACCAGGACCAGCAGGAGGGCTCCTGGCCCTTTACACCTGTCTACCCTGACACCCCCTTGGCCTAGTGCTTAGGGGTGCAGCCCCTGGATTCAAATTCTGGGTCCGTGTGAACTCAGGCGAGTTACGTAAGTCCTCCGGGCCTCAGCGTCCTCATCTGTGAAAGGGGGGTAGTCAGAGTCCCCACAGAGAGGGCACAGGGTCAGGGGCAGCTGAGCCTCTGCTCTGGGCACTCCCCTGACTGTGCCCACGGGCCATAGGAACAGAACATCTGCGGGGCAGGTGAAAGCGCTCCCGGGGCTCCCCCGAGTGCTGGAGGGAGACAGTGGCAGGAGGCGGGATCTTGGGGGTTCCCGGAAGAAGTAAGGTCTTCAGTCACTTGGACTGAAGTCACCTGGAGAGTAGGAGGGAGGGAGCCGAGCAGAGGGCCCCCTCCCACTCCGGGACACCTGCAGGGGAGAAACGTGGGCTGTGGGCTGGGAGGGCTCTGGCTCCCAGGGCTTCTCTCCGACCCTGCACGGACAGCCCCTGACCCTGCACGGACAGCCGCTCACCTGCGGTTGGGGAAGCCAGGCAGGCGGCCCAGTGGCTTGCGGGGGTCCCCACGGGAGCTGGCCCTGAGGACTGCAGTCTCCGTGTGCGTGATCTGACAGGCACCACCACTCACCCTGCGTCCGGAGCCCAGAGTTTTAGTTTCGGTTTCCAGATGGGTGGTGGCCACTTGTCTTCTTCTCCTGTGGCAGTTTCATGCGCGAGCGACCACCCGTGTAGAGGGGCGTCTTTATTTCTGGCGAGAATCCCTGCTCGCCTGCTGTCCTGTCCGACAGGGACCTAGGTCCACACAGACTTGGCTTCTGGCCCGGCTGTCTGCAGACAGGCGGCCTGACCCCACCTGTCTTCCTCATCTGTCAGGGAACATACCACCTTCCGGAAGGAAGGTCGGTGAGGAACTACAGACACACTGGGGGAGAAAGCATTTGGAAGACACCTGCTGGTCACCGGGCCAGGCTGCCTGTCAGGGCTCTGCTTTCCCATCGGGGGCATCGTTGGGGCAACACAACGTGTGTCAGCCAGGTCTGGGCCAGGGGCCAGGTTTATGGGACTTCTGGGCTGAGAGACAGGAGCCCGCGAGCAGTGGGCGGGCCTGTGGGTGGGGGGCACTACAGGCTGAGCCGGGAGGGTGGGCTTCTCTGTGACTGTTACCTGCGCCTGGAAGCTTCATCGCTTCTGTGCCAGGCAGGCACAACACGGCCTCTCCCTGCTGCCAGGCTGAGCGCGAGGCTGGGTGCGACCAGGGGGGGCTCCCTGACCCCCACCGTGAATGGGGGCCCCCTGGTTGGCAAAGCCAGGCTCTCCATCTTGGCACTTCAGACATTTGCTCCAGAAGGTTCCTTGTTGTGGGGTGCCCATGGTCTCCACCTACACGCGCAGGGCTAGTAACTCAGCCCCAGCTGTGACCTCCGAGAATGTCTCTAGACATTGCCAAGTGTCCTTGGGGGGGGGCTGCCCCAGCTGAGAGTCCCTGAGCCACCCCCAGCCGCCTTGCAAATGGAACCGTCGGCTGTGCGCTGTGACTTACAACGCCAAATCCTGCCCCCAATTTCCTGACTCCGAGGTTTGAGCTTGGCCGGGCAGAAGTACCCAAGCACAGGACCATCACTGCGGCCGAGTTAGCCTGAGCAAAGGCCAGGGTCGGCCAGACGGGGCTGGAGAGGCCGAGCCCCACCAGGCAGGGTGGGGTCGGCCAGACCTAGAGGCCCCAGGGATGGAGTGATTTGGGTCCTGGTGGCTGTGGAAGTGGCTGGGACAGAGCCACAGGTCCAGGCCAGGCTGATCCCACACGCAAGGGAGTGGGGGAGACAGCGTGGAGCCCGCCCGCGTCCCAGGAAGCCCGTCTGTCGGAAGAACGAGGGAGCGGGGCCCCTGCCGGGCCAGTCGGGTCACCTGTTCCTTCCCCGAATCCACCTGCTGCCATTCCTCCGTCCCATGTCGCAAGTGTCCCTTTCCTGCCCTGCACGTGTGGCGGAGGGAAGTTCAGCGCCATGGATTGCCAGGACCCAACAGTGGACCAGCCTCCCCAGCCCCCCAAGCAAAAAAAGCAGGAGGTCACCCAAAAGTTGCCCACATGGTGGCACAGACGGATCCGGAAGCCTCTGAGATGCAGCCCCGGCCATTCCTGCTGGCGGGAAGCGAAGTGCCTGCATGGAGCCCCAGGGCCTGTGGGGAGGGTGTGGCTCGAGGACGAGGGGACCGGGGCAAGTACTGTGATAGCTGGCGTTCACGCATCAGTTCGGGAATTGCACCTCGCTCTGTGGGGCTGTGAACAGGCAATTGTCCCTGCTCCCAAAGGTCCCACAGACTCATCAGGGAGACGGACGTACGGCACGCAGCCCTCATGGCCCTGGGCTTCTCTGGAGGAGCTCTGCGGGGCCACCTGTGCTGTGACCCAAGTGGTCACTGCAGGGCATCTGGCCTCCCTTCCAGCAGCGCTCCTGTGCAGACGGTATGGCTGGCGTTTGCCCGGAGGCAGCTGAGAGGAGAGTCGGCCCCTCCCTTGCACTGGCCCCAGGACACCGGGCAAAGGCCAGCAGCCAGCGAGGACACTGGAAGAGCCGCTCTGCAGAGCCGGCCAGCCAAGGGAGAGGCTGCGGGGCGCAGACGCTGGGGTACCGGGGGCCCAGGGAGCCTGCGGGCAGCCCCTTGGGCTCACGTGTGTGCGCACGCCCGCTCACCGGCCTCCTGACGCTCGGCCGGTCTTCTCTGCACCGTCCAAGCAGACAGCCAGCAGGACCACCGGGCGTTTGAGGACAGCCTGGTGTCTGTGAGGAGGCAACAGAGGCCCGGACAGAGGAAGCAGGGACAGGCAGGGACAGAAAGGAACTAGAAGCATCCCGGAACGCTTCGGAGTGGTACTCCGAGTGAAGAGCAGGCGACGGCTCCTTGCAGGACGGTGCGAACACCTGTGCTGGTTTGGTGGGAAGGCTGGACCCTCCCACGGGGGGGGCCGACGGATGAGAGCGCAGGACGGGAGAGGCCGGGGTGCAGAGGTGACGCTGGGGCCTTGAGTGCCCACTCCAGGCTGCCCTGGAAAGGGGCTGGAGAGAACAGGTGGGAGAAAGTATGGAAGAAATACCACCGGGATACGCCCAGAGCCGCAAGACCAGAGGACGGGGTTGGGAGGAGGCCCGAGTCCGCGGCTCGGGGGATGGACTTGGAGCCATCCCCGGGAGCACCAGAGCTCCCCAGCAAAGCGGGGAGCCTCAGGCCACAATCCAGGGAGGCGAGGTTGGAGCGTGTCCGATGTCTCGCTGGCGGGGGAGCACTAGACCTGAGAAGAGGCTCCCCCATTCTGGAAGAAACCGTCTCCCACGGGACTCTGATCTCACCCGGTTACCAGCCTGAGGGACAAAGATCTCCCTCGCGTGAGGCCGCCTTGTAGCCTGGGATAGGTGGGGGGCTCCAGGAAAGGACGAGACTGGGGGTGGGGGCGGGGAGGGGGCTGGGAGAGAGGATAGGGTCTCTGGGAAAACACGGAGCCAATGCACTGACCACACAGAGCATGTGGTCACGGTGGACAAGGCAGGGACGTGGACAAGGCAGGGACGCGGAACACACGGGGGAGCGGAGCAGGAGGAAAGCCGCGGGTAAACAAGAGGGAATTATTAACGAGGGGAGGCGGGTGCCGGGTCCTGCTCCTGCTGCTGGGCCGCTGTGCTGACACAAACACCCCTGGGGCACGACGCCTGGGGCTGGAGTCCCGTCCACGCGGCAAGGAGAGGGTGGCCGGGGCCTGCCGTTAGGAGCTTTTCGGGGAGCAGAAGTCAGGGGAAAGCTGTGGAGCCTGGAGCAGCGGCCTGTGGGGGACAGGGCCGTGGAGCGAGGACCCTGTCTTTCATCACAGGCTCTTGCTGCTACTTGCGTTTTGGACCCGTGTCCAGGGATTTCTGGTAAACCAAACGTGAGGAGGAAGACGACACGGGGGTGCCCATGTGGGCGGTAGCTCCCGAGAGCTGGCTCTGGTCCCAAGGTCCTGCAGAGCCTGGGATGGCACCTGCTCTCCAGTAGGCCTGGTCCCTGGACTGGTGGCAGCCCAGGCCTGTGGGTGCGGCCACCTCGCTGGGAACAGAGGTCACACCCGGCGGTGGCTCACCCGACTGTTTCCTGTTGGGGCACCTCCGGCCCCAGAGTAGACTTTGCCCTCCCCTGGGAGAGCCGTGCCCCTGGCTGGGTCCAGCATCTGGGGTCCAGGGTCCAGGCCCAGAGGACGGGCCAAGAAGACCCAAGCCTGGGGCCTCAGATCGGACGAGGCAAAGGAAGGACGGCACGGGACAGGTGGAGAGCAGGCGTGGTGCTGGCTTCGCGGCACTGTGGGCTCCGTGCAGCACCCGCGGTCCACGCCTTGTAGAAGAGAGGACTCAGAGTTTCCAGTCTCCGGGCTACCTACCCCCTCGGGTGCACTTGGCTTGGCCTGCAGATAGATTGAAGTCTACCAGAAACTCCTTTCTCGGGCCGGCTAAATGCAGATAAAGTTAACGTGGGGGTGGGTGAGCCAGGATGGCACGACCCGCCCGCCCCAGCTGCCGGTGACTCAGAATGTCCCCAGGAATGTGTGGGCCGTCCTCCAGGCGTGGGGGTGGCTGGGGCTCCGCGGGCGGCCCCCCTCCCTGTCGCCAGGAGGCTCAGCCACGCGCCTCTCTGGGATGGTTTTAGCAAAGAGCGTGTGTGCTGGGAGCGGGAGCCTGGCTGCTGCCGGCACCCCGACTGTGCTGTGGTTTAGGCCCCTCTGGAGCCCGGCCACCCCTCGGGGAGGGATTCTGGAGCTGAGGCCTAGAACGTCCCAGAGGAAGCACTCTGATGCAAGGTTGGGCGGCGAGTATGGGAGGTAGGCCCGGGCTGGGACCTGCCTGGTGTGTCTTGGCACAGATGTGGTGGCGTCCCTGGGGTCCCTCGACTCCAGACGCCCAGCGCCCACCGGCACAGGCCCGGGCACCTCTGGCTGCAGGGCCCCCGGGGTGGGAGAGAGCAGGTGACACCGTCACTCTCAGGGCCTTCGGAGAAACTGGGGCTGCACCCCTTCCCAGGTCTGCAGGCAGCGCGCCCCAAGGCACCGCGGTGACACTGAGCAGAGCCTCAGCCACCCGGGCTGGTGACTTGGAGACATCATTTTTCCATCCGAACAACAGCCTTCCCCCCTCGCCTGGCCCTTGTAACGCATACCAGCCGTGTTTGTGAAAAGGGTTCGGATGGCGGTCCTGTTTGCTTTTCTTAAAATTAAAAGGAAAAGCTATAGAGTGAGTTTTGTCCGGTCCTACGAAGCTCTCGTAGGCTGGCGCCGGTCCCACTTGTCGGTCAGGAGCAGGAGCGCGAGACGGCCATCCGTCCCACCCGGGCCGGGTCATCGCAGCATCGTGGCCCTGCGCCCGACCTCTGCCTGCGCCCTCAGGAGGTGGGCCTCCTTGTCACCCCGCCCATTTGCTGGTTTGGAAAAAGCAGCAGAGGGCAGTGACGGTGGCCAGCAGCCCGTCAGGATGGGTTGGTCGCAGCCAAGAGGCTGGTGCCCAGGACGCAGGAGGCTGGCGTTGGCTCTGGCTGGCCCCGAGTGGAAAGGTGGCGGTGGACCTGTCCACACCGGCAGAGCAGGGCACCCTCAGCCGAGATGAGCCAGGCTGGGCTGAACACGCAGCCCACGGGTGCTTACGGACCTGGTCAGTAGGCTCTGCACGTCTGAGGCACTCAGGGCCCCAGGAGGGAGGGGCATCCAAGGGATGCAGGGAGAGCGGGCTGGGGCTGGGGCTCTGCAAACACCTCCCTCCCCCTTTGCATTCACACACACAGGCAGTGGCCGTGCCCGGCCAGGCTCTGGAGAAAGGGATTGTGGCCCCGTTCTGAGTGTGTAAATGCGGGAAAATGCGAGTGTCACTGGACGTGTGACAGCTGGCCATGGTATATCACCACATGGGGCCGTGAAGAGAAAGAGTCTGGACTCACACTGGCCCGAGTTCAGATCCTGGTGACCCACACCTCCTGTCCCACGTCCCAGGCTTCTCGGGGCCTCGTTTCTTTAATTTGCAAAATGAGACTAAAGGCAGCCGGTGTGTTTGGGGGCGGGTGAGGGCATACACCCCCGCCCAGCCCGGCGGAGCCTGGCCCCGCGTGCTCTGGAACTTGGGGGCGAGGCAGAGGCTGGGGCCACGGCTGTGTTATGTGAAGCAGGCCTCAGAAGAGCCCCATGGACGGCATTATCCTCCCTGACCAGGAAGAAATGGTGCCAAGAGGCCCAGGGCCGGGGCAGCACGGGTCTGCAGGGCCCCGGGTCTGTGCGCCCCACACTGCCCCATGCTTACACCCCCAGTGTGGGAATTTGTCTTTGGTGTGCGCACCCACCCGCAGAAGCAGTGCTCGCCTGTCCTCTGCCCCGGTCCCAGCAGCCCGGGGCCCTGTGGGCCTGAGCTTCCGGACCCTCCACACCCCTCCCTGGGGAGCCCTGGTGGCCGTGGGCCATGCGATCCCCAGCTCTGCTCCAGGCAGAGTCCTGAGCAGGGTCTCTGGCCAGGACGGATGCCGGGAGGCCGTGCATGGGCCCGTGTGCAGGGGCGCTGCGGGATGGACGTCTGCTCACCTCTGTGCTTTTGCCCCAGGACACTGTGGCCACTCAGCATGTCCCAGCGACACTCAGACAGCTCCTTGGAAGAGAAGCTCCTGGAATACCGTTTCCACTCAGAGCTGCGACTTGATGCCAAAGGGAACCCGGCGTCCGGGCTTCCGATTGTCCGGGACTCCCTGCAGGTCAGGGACAATGCCGCCTTCCAGTTCGACTCCTCAGTGCCCCCACCTCGGTCCCCTAAGGAGGAGGGGCCACGGGCCGTTGTCCTGAGCACGCAGAGCCCTGCGGCCCTCAAGATGGGCACTCAGCAGCTGATCCCCAGGGGCCTGGCCGTGTCCAGCAAGGCCAAGACCCCAGCCCGCCACCAGAGCTTCGGGGCGGCCGTGCTCAGCAAGGAGGCTGCCCGGCGGGACCCCCGGCTCGTCTCCGCCCCCAGCTTCTCGCTGGATGACATGGACGTAGACACGGGCCCCGAGGGGGCGCTGAGACGGAACTTGCGGAACCGATCGTACCGGGCGGCCATGAAGGGCCTGGGGGCCCCGGGCGGGGAGAGGGCCCCCATCCAGCTCAGCCCTAAGCTCCAGGCTCTGGCCGAGGAGCCCAGCCCGTCTCCCGCTCGATATCCGGCCAAGAATAAGGTAGGAGCCTGTCCTCCTGGACCCTGGGGAGGGGACCGTGCCTCGAGGGGCCTCTCCTGATGGGGCAGCTGCTGCTCAGTGGGCACCGACTGTATGCAGGCTCCCGACCTCGTTCATCCCAGTCAAGTGTGGCCGGCAGACCGTGAGCACGGGGCTGAGGCTCAGAAATGTCGAGCGGTTTCCCCAGGACCCCAGGCTCTGGGGTCCCCACTCTCAGCCACAGTGGGGAGCAGAGCCTCTCTCTCTGAGCCCCACAGGGAGCCAGCCTGTCTACGGGACAAGGTGCAGGGAGGGCTTCGGAGCAGCGCCTGGCTTGGGTCGTCTGTCCGAGGGGACCCCGTTGGGGGCTCAGGAGAAGCCTGACGCCCTCCTCTCCCTGCCCAACAGCCCTCTGCCTCGGTGTTCTCGAGAGGACGGGACTGGCACAGGGCCGGTGGGAAGGGCACCCTTGCTCGGGGGTCCCGCACCCAGAGTTGATGTTCCAGCGGTCGCCTCTGCCGGGGAGGCTGCCCCGGACTGTGAGCTGTGGCCCCCGCCTGGGGAGAAGCCCAGCCCGCTCGTCAGTGCCGGCAAGCCAGCACGCAGAGGGGAGCCCTGGGCCGTACCTTGGCTGCTGTCCTCCGCTGAAAGATGCCCCTGGCTTTGGAGGTGGGGCACAGGCCCTGCCGTGCCCCCCGAGACACTCAGGCCCCAGGAGCTGCTTCAGGAACTCGCAGTGTGCAGCCCAGGGCCAGGCGAGCTGCCTGCTCCCTCACTCGCGGTCGGTTCAAGCATGCAACAGACGTGTCCCGAGTTCTCCCACACCTGGTGCTGGGGTCCCCAGAGAGCTCCCAAGGCAGCGAGGGGGCAGGGGTGCCCTGGGGTGCTCAGGTCTGGGCTGGGGCAATGCAGGGGGCTGATGGAGCACAGAGGAGGGGCTCAGGGCAGGGCGGGGTGGGGAAAGGGTCCAGACGAGGAAGGGCTGAAGCAGAGATGAGAACAAGGGCGCAGACCTGGAGGCAGGAGGGGCGCTGGGGGGGCACGGGGGGGGGAGCAGGGCAGGTGTGGCTGGAGTACCACACCGCCCAGCCCAGCAAGGGGAGTTTTCAGGCCCCGACTTGTTTGAGAAACCAGCTCTTGCTTTCCTGGAATTGGCTCAGGTTCCTGGTCAGGAAACACAGTGTCCCTGCCAAGAAGACAGGCTCTGAGGGGACAGTTGGTGGGGCCGCATGTGGGGGGCCCCCAAGAGCCCTGCACCCCCACTTGCCGCTGCAGTCCTACCAGCAGCGACTGGGACCCCAAACCTGTGCTGGGAGCTAAACTCTGCCCTTCCTGCCACCCCAGCTCCCACCCCTGTGCCTTCTCGGCCCCCTCCGACCAGACCTGTCCAGCCTTGCGTGGGCTTCCCTTCACGTGAACCCAGTCCGAACACCCCACTTTGCTGAGCACCCGCTCTTGATTAGTTCAATCCTGCTGCCTCCTACTCCTCCAGGCAGCCCTCCTGGATCTGCCTAGCTCTCAGTCAACCTGCCCTGCCTGCTCTGAGCCCCCATTCCACCCCGTCCTACCTGCCCAGCCTCTGCTTGGTGGCCTGGCATCCCTTGTGGAGCTGACATTTATTAAGCTTCTCCTGGGTGCCCAGCAGAGCCCCCTCCTGTTGAGACGGCTTCACGCGAGGCACTCCGGGGTCTCTGGGCCCCCAGGGTGGAGGGCTTGCTGCAGACTCACGCCTGCCTCCCCGCCCCGCTGACAGCTGCTGTTTCTGTGTCTCTCCTGTTTGCACAGAGGACACTGGGGCGGAAACGTGCACACAAGGGCTCCTTCAAGGACGGTGAGTGTGGCCGAGGGAGGTGACCTCAGGAGGCCACTGTGGGCCAGGCTGGGCCCAGGTGAGGCTGGTCTTTCTGGGGCCGCTGGGGGGCGGGGGAAGGCTGGTGCGCTCCAGGGAGAACATGCTGGAAGGATTTCTCCAGGGACAGGAAGTCCCAGTGGCTTGTCTATGTCGTTCTGGTGGGTCTAGAAAGTTCCCTTGCACTCTTTTCTGCAGTGTTTCAGGGCAGGGGACAGTCAGAGCCCCTGCACTCACCCCAGGAGATGTTTGTTAGCATGCGTGTGCCAGGCCTATAGTGGCTGCACCAGTGGGACCAAGGTCAGCCAGAGGGCACTGGCCCTGGGGTGTAAACACCCACATTGTGTGCATTGCCCATACTTCTCGCAGGGTACAGGAAGCCCAGTGTTGGGGGCTCAGGAGGGCCCAGAGCAGTGCATCCAGCCTGCTGAGGGATGGGATGTCAACGGGACCCCACAGGGAGGTGGGGGGAAGGGGCCTGCCCAGGCGGGGTGCAGCACCCAGTGGCTGTGAGGGGCAGGGTGCTGAGGGTGCAGGGGCCCAGCCAGCAAGGGCCCTCCCTCCCTGCCAGCCCCCGGCCTCTGTGGACAGCCGTGGGCCTGGGGTTGGGGAGGAGGCAGGATCCAAGCCTCCCAGCCCAGAGAGAAGAGCAGCGATGAGTAGGTCTCGGAGGCAGTATGGGAAGGAGGGGCATGGGGGCTGCCCTGAGCCAGAGAGCCAGAGACCGCACCTCGGGGGGTGGGCTCTCGGGAGCCAGCACCCAGGGCTCTCGGCCCAGCCTAGGAACAGCCCCACCCAGGACGGCCCCTGTGGCTCTGATTCGTCGGCTCAGCCCTGGTCTGAAGGTGCCACATTCTGCACGGGGACACCACCCCAGTGCTGGGCTGGGCCTGGCGCAGCCATGGGAACCAGCCAGCCCGAGGGGAGCGTGCTCTGGGGGGCCCTGCGCCGCCTGATGCTCTCAGGGCCCCCTTGGGAAGACTTGGCCTGCAGGTTCCCGGGGGGCCACACCTGCTCAGAGCCCCCAGGCGTGCAGGTGACACCCCCCCTCTCCCCAGACCCCGGGTTCTACCAGGAAATCCGGGAGCGGGGCCTGAACACCAGCCATGAGTCCGACGACGACTTGCTCGGTGAGCCGTCCAGCCCGGAAGGGACGGGAAAGGTGGATACCCCCATCGTAGTCAAGAGCTACCGGCCTGCCCAGATCACCTGGAGCCAGCTCCCGGAGGTAGGGCCAGGATGGGGGTGAGGCCCTGAGGCCGAGCCGTGGGCGCTTGGCCCCTCGAAGCCAGCCTGGGTCCTCCCGGTGTGGGGAGGAGCCTTCCAGAAGTACCCTACTCTGCCCAGCTTGCAGCAGAGGGCCCCATCCTGGTGCCCTCAGAGCTGCCCTGGCCCGAGGACACTGTGGGTTTGGGTCCCACGGGGGGAGAGCCGTGAGGGCCGCGTGCCATCGGTGCGTGTATGACGAGCCTCCTGCACGTAAGCCCCTTGCCCTCTCCCTACTCCGACTGACCTGCCGGAGCTGTGGACAAAAGGACCCCCTTCCGAGGGCCCTGCCCCCAGGACAGTGCCAGGAAGGTCCAAGTGGGAGACGGGAGGGAAAGGGAGAGGACCGGCCCTCAGCTTCAAGAGAGCCACATGCCACTGTCCAGCTCCCACCTCACCCTCCACACCTGAAATGGGGCAGGTCCCTGCCCGGCAGAGCCTTGGGGGCCCCAGGGAGAGCGTGGCTGGAACGGAGGTGCTGGTGCCCCGAGCAGGCATGTGGGGAGGTAGCTGTCGCTACCCTAGGAGGACAGCGCACTCCTGACGCATCCCCTGAGAGCCGGGGACAGACCTGCCCTGTAGCCTCTGGGCATGGAGGGCGGCTGCAGGTGTGTGGGCTCCTGGGTCGGGGTGGGGTGGGCTCCTGGGTCGGGGTGGGGTGGGTCCCAGGACATGCCGCTGGAGATTCTGATCCCGGCCACCTGAGCTTGGGGGCTCAGAGCCCAGCCTCCGGGCGGGATGAGGAGGCAGCAGATTACGCACCCGAATGAGCAACCTTTCACCCAGGGCCACCTGGGGTCACGGAGCCTGAGGGCATGGAGCGCTGGACCGGCCCCCCGGACCTCCTGGGCAGGGCGCACACTCACCTGGGCCAGTGTGTCTGAGTTATGGCCCAGTCCCTGGCACGCCTGTCGGCCCCCAGGCCAGCTCTGCGGGACAGAGCCCCCTCCCCACCCAAATGGTGTCTGCCAGCCGCTCCCTCTGGAGGCCCATCTTCTTCCCCGGCAGAGGGGAGGCCGGGCTTCTGGGATGGGCAAAACCCGGGACTCCCAGGCCTGTGCCGTCCTCAGGTGGTGGAGTCCGGCCTCCTGGACGAGCTGCCTGCTGAGGAGCGCAAGAGACAGGAGGTGAGGGGCCGGGCGGGGGTCCAGCCCTGTGCCCAAGACTTGGCGTGGGCCACACAGCACACATGGGGCAGGACAGCAGCCACGGCGAGGCGTCCCGCCTCCTGGCCAGGCACTGGGTTGGTGGCTGATGCCCCTGGCTGGGAGGGGGGGGGTCCGTCACCCCTTCTTGGACGCAGGTGGGGTCCTTGCCAGGGTCACAGCTCACAAGAGGCCGAGCTAGAGCTTGTGCAGATGTGGGGCTCTCGTCCCCACGGCCAGGCTCACAGCCTCACCCCAGGTCTAGTCCGAGGGCCCGGGTCCAGCCTGCCCTCTGCACCTGACCGTGTCCCCGAGGGGCACAGTGGCCCAGGCAGCTGCTCTCGCCCCCGCCAGGCCATCTTCGAGATCCTCACGTCAGAGTTCTCGTACCAGCACAGCCTGGGCATCCTGGTGGCCGAGTTCCTGCAGTCCAGAGAGCTGCGGGCAACCATGACCCAGACGGAGCACCACCACCTCTTCTCCAACATCCGGGATGTCCTGAGTGCCAGTCAGAGGTGAGGCGCGAGCCCGGCTCTCCACCGTGCCTGCGAGGGCCGCCCGCCCACCCCTGGGGCAGCACGGCGGGGCGGCGGCATCTCAGGAGGCTCCCGGTCTGGGACCACTGGCTGGGAGGGGACACGGGGACCTCTTCAGGCCCTGAGGCCACCAAGCTCTGGGCCCCAAGACAGGCTGAGCAGCCCGCCCCCAGCACCCTGTCCCTCGGCTGCTTGAGAGGGCGGAGCACCTGCCAGGTGACGGGCACCTTTCAGCCAGGACGTCAGATGCAGGAGGCCGAGTGACAAGGTGTGAGCAGCCACGGGACGAGCGGGCAGGAGGGGCGTCGAGTTGCAGCCTCGGGTCGTGTTCTGCCCGGCGGTGGCCGGCGCCCGCCTGCGGCTCCGGTTGCAGGGCCCAGCGGTGGAGGAGGAGCCGGGTGTGCAGCCGCGGGCCTGCGTGGGCCTGTGTGCGCGCGTCCGTGTGCCGGAGTGAATGGGTCTCTGTGTTCGCACAGGTGTGTGCATGCATGCGTGTGCACACATGTCCCTCTGTCAGTGTGTATGTTTACTCCCATGGAGGGCACAGCCCAGGTGTTGGACCGCAGGAGACCCCGGGACCCCCTCCCTCACGCCTCAGCGTCCTCCCTAGCCTGAAGAGGTGCGACCCCGAGCCCCTGGCAGACTAGGATAGGGGCAGGTGGGAGAAGGGGGCTCAGCCCGGTTCACTCACATCAGCATCAGGCCGGTCCCGGAGCCCCACCTGCTCCTGTCACCTTTGTGCTGAGCTGCCATGTGGCTGCTGCCGACCTCCCCAGGGCCTCTGGCTGGCCGTCGCGGTCCCGGGAGACGGTCCAGCCTCCTCCCCCAGCCGGGTCCTGGCAGCTCCTAGCCAATCACAGTGGCCTCCCTGGGGTTGGTTATCTTCGGTCAGCAGCTGATGGCTACCTTTCCCAGAACTTTCTTAGAGGCCCTTGGAATCGCCTGGGGGACGTGCTGACCGGCATGGCCTGCCCACCCAGGCACAGGCGTGTGGCCCTGTCTCTGGGCGGCTGGGGCCTCCCATGCCCCCCCTGAAGGGGCAGTGTCCTCATCCATTCCTGACACAATGTCCCCCTCTGCCTGGGCTGCCCAGGAGCTGTGCCTCTCAGAGTTCCCTCTCATGGGATGCATGGTATCTCTGAGGTTGGAGGGTCAGGCTGGGGCCCAGCGAGCAGGGTCCTCTAAACCGGGGCCTTGTTCGCCCTCCCTGAGACCCCCACCTGGTAACCAAAGCAAGGCCGCCATCTTCCAGGGGGGTAGGGTTGCACATACTTCCCCCTGCAGGGGGTACCCCTGTCCCAGGTGCTAAGTGGGGCTGACAGCAGGCCCCGTGGTGCCTGCATTGTTGAGGGCCTGGGACCTCCTTCCCGCCCTGGCCTTGTCCCCCAGCCCTGACTCGTTGTTGCACTGTGAGATTCCACCCTCCCACCGGGCCGGGTAAGCTGGCTGTCCTCGGCCTGATCAGTCCCCAGTTGGGGGTTTGGGCTGCCTGGGGGGTGGATGCGTGCTTGGGGACGCTGTTCTCGGCCCTCCAGAGGTCAGCGAGCTGTCTTATCTCCCAGACAGAGCTGCCTCGGGCAGTCCCAGGAGCCCAGCGAAATGGGCTTTCAGAGTCAGGGACGGGAGACACGCTGTCATTGCAGGAGTCGGAAAGCCAGGATGGGGCCGAGGAGCCTCCGGAAAGGGGGTGGGAGGACCTCCCAGCTGCCTTGACCAGGGCCTGGAGAGGTGATGGGGCCTCGGGTCCACCAGATGTCCTGGTGCCGGTCCAGCCAGGCCCAGCTGTGGCAGCCCCGGTCAGCGTCCTCCCGATGGCCAAGGCCTGGGTTACAGATGATCTCCGAAGGAGACCCTGAGAGGAAGTCCACCCAGAGCCCCCGTCTGCCCACGGAGCTGGGCAGAGGGTACCAGGCTCCAGGCAGGTCTGACCCAAGTCAAGGGATTCAAATCAGAGTGACAGGTTCTCTGTCCTGTGGTGTCTGCTGGAGTCTTGCCGGAATCTAACAGGAAGTGGCCTCGGATGTGCCCAGCTTTTTCAGGCTAAGAGGCTGATCTGTCCCGGGGGGTTCCCTGGGAAGGCGGGGCTCATGGCCAGGCGCGGGCGGCCGCTGTGTTCCTGCCGCACGTGCGTGATTGCCCACGTGTGTGCCCGTGTGTGTGCCCGCGTGTGCGCGTGCCTGATGGTGGACGGCCGGGCCTTTACCGCGTTCCCGCCCCGTTAGGTTCTTCGAGGCCCTGGAGCAGCGGCACAAGGCGCAGGTTTGCGTGGAGGACATCAGCGACATCTTGGAGGAGCACGCCGAGAAGCATTTCCACCCCTACATCGCCTACTGCTCCAACGAGGTCTACCAGCAGCGCGTCCTGCAGAAGCTGACGTGAGCGCGGCCTCCCCGCGCCCGGGGTCGGCACTGGGCGCCCTGGTCTGGGAGCACCCGGCTGCTCTCAGCCCGGCTTCTGCGGCTGCACCTGGCCTCCCGCCGCAGCTGACAGAAAGCCCTGCTCTCTGTTGCAGAAACAGCAACGCTGCCTTCCACGAGGCCCTGAAGGAGATCGAGAAGCGTCCGGCATGCGGGGGTCTCCCCATGATCTCCTTCCTGATTCTCCCCATGCAGAGGGTGACCCGGCTGCCCCTCCTGACGGACGTGAGTATGCCGTGCAGACCCCTGCCAGGGGAAGGAGGCCGGCCCGGTCCCCCGCTTCAGGTCGGCACTGCCCCTCACGACCCCCTCCCTGTGCTCCTCGGTCCTCATGAGACGGCTTTCATGGCCTTCACCCACCAGGCTCGCTTCCTGGAGCCTTGCAGAGCTTTGCGGGTTTGCATCCACTTCCTTGAATGTTCACGTGGACGGGGCAGAACCAGCCTGGGCGCCACTCACTGGGCCTCCGCGGATGGAGAGAGGGGCCCCGGCGAGCTCACTGCCCCTCCGCGGATGCAGAGAGGGGCCCCGGCGAGCTCACTACTCCCTCCGTGAATGCAGAGAGGGGCTCCGGCGAGCTCACTGTAGCAGCTCATGCCCTGAGATGCCTGCTTGTGGGGCCGAGGGGCAGTTGGAGAGGAGAGGCATATGTGCACGCGCACATGTGTACGCACACGCAGACGTGTACACAGCCCACACGTGCGCACATGCGCAGACACGGGGGGGGGGCCTGCTAGGCCCCCGGAGGAACCATGTGGCTCATGCTTGGAGGATCCCCGGTCCCGGCCAGATGGGACGTCAGCCCTTCCGGGATCCTCTCAGAAGCGTCGAAATAGAGGCTCTGGGGGCTTCCCCAGACTGGGCCAAGACAGCTGAGGACTGGAAGGGCTGGGGTCCTGGGAAGGTGCTGTCTCCAGGGTCCCACCCACCTGCTTGACCTGGCAGAGACGTTTGGGGGCTGTGCACCCCCATAGGGCCTGGCAGGAGCCCGTTGGACACGGGCTTTCAACCTCCCTGCGGCCCTGGGTCTGCTGTTAGTGGGGGGCCTCTGCCGCACGCAGGCCCCGAAGCCTGGAGTGCAGGAGGGTACGTGGTGCCTGACCGGCGGGGTCCTCTCTATAGACTCTCTGTCTCAAGAGTCAAGGCCATCCCGAGAGATACAAGGCTGCCAGCCGCGCGCTCAAGGCCATCAGCAAGGTGAGGAGGGGGGGTACCGGGACCAAGCCCAGCCCCCAGCCCCCACTCAGTGGTGAGGACCCTGAGGGCAGGCGGGCCTCCACGTCGTCCATCTCAGGCTTTCCATGGTGCTGATGGGGAAACCGAGGCCCAGAGGGAGTGGGGCTTGAACCTGACTGGCAAGCCATGGAGGGCAGCAGTGAGGACATCCCCGGGTGTGGGGCGGCGGCCCGCAACCCACAGCCTGTTCTCCGGGCCCCTTGCAGCTGGTGAGACGGTGCAACGAGGGAGCCCATAAGATGGAGCGCACAGAGCTCATGTACACACTGCACACGCAGCTGGACTTCGGCAAGGTCAAGGTGGGCGCTCCGACCCCTGAGCCAGCTCCTCGGAGGTCGGGGTCACAGCCCCCTCCCTGCTGGGGCCTGGGGCCTCTGCCTCTCCAGGCCTGTTTTCCCACCGGGCGCGTCCCTTGTGACTCCCACCCCACTTGGCCACAGAGGCTCAGCTCTGCCGCCCTCCTGCCTGGGGCTGCCTGGGAGTACGGTCCCTCCGGCCTGTGCCCCACCCCCAGGGCTGCCCCGAGGGGCTGCGTGAGAAGGGTCGGGCAGCAGGCCGGGCCGGGCTCCTCCCAGCACGCTGAGAACGGGAAAGGACGGTGTCGGGGCCAGTTTAGGTCTTGGGCCTCCCTCAGTTCTGGGGAGGGGGCCTAGACATCCTACAGGACCCCCAAGCAGGCGGGGCTCAAACCTCTGTCCCCACCAAGCCCCCAGGGGAGGGGCCATCCAGCAACAAGTGAGGAGCAGATGGACAGATGCTTCCCCATGGGGCCGCGCTGCAGGAGTGGGCCAGGCCCCTACTTGTCCTCAGCCGGGCTGGGCTGCTGACCTCCAGAGGCTGCCCAGCAGGGGAGCAGTGCCGTGGGCAGGGCCGGAGGGCCACGGAGTGGTGGAGGGAGGTCACAGAGGTCCAGAAAAGGGTGTGAGGGGAGTATGGAGGCTTCCCCAGGGACGGCCTTTGCTCCGCGGCTCAAGGGGAGTGCTACGCGGGTGCCCGGAGAGCCCCAGGGCCTGGCCGGAGGCGGGACGGGCCTGTCCTGGTTGCTGAGCGGGATCTGGCCCGGGACCTGGCCCAGAGCAGCTGTCCCATTTGTGCCTGTCGGCCAACTGAATAGCCCTTTGTTTGAGGCAAGGGCACATCTCCCCGTCCTCCTTGGTCCAGCCAGGGAGGCTGGTCACCCAGTCGTTGGAGGCAGGGATCCTCGCCCATGCTTGACCCCCCGAACTCAGGCACCTCGCCGGCTCTTCCCTCCAGTCCCTCCCGCTGATCTCTGCCTCCCGCTGGCTGCTGAAGCGTGGGGAGCTCTTCGTGGTAGAGGAAACTGGGCTTTTCCGAAAACTGGCCAGCCGGCCCACATGCTACCTGTTCCTGTTCAACGACGTTCTGGTGGTCACCAAGAAGAAGAGGTGGGCCACCGCGGGTGCTGGGCTGTGTGGCCCTGCCATGGGGGCCTGGAGGGGCGTGGGGGCAGTGGCCTGACCCTCCTCTGCCCTCAGAATTGGGGGGCCTGGCCCGGCATGTCCACAGCAGCGGCCTGTGTCCCCCGACGTGTGATGGGGGCTGGCCGGGTGCCTCTCACTGCCTGCAGACCTGGGTCTGCCCGCCCAGGCCACAAGGGCGAGAACGCACATGGCCTCTGTTTTCTGGGGGGGCAGTTCTTAGGCACATCCTTCTGGCTGTCTGCCCCCCAGCTGGGCAAGGGCCCCAGGCTGCCCACAGACCCCCTGTCGAATCTGGCCGCACACCTGTCTCCCTGCAGTGAGGACAGCTTCATGGTACAGGACTATGCCCAGGTGGACCACATCCGGGTCCAGAAGATGGAGCCCTCGGACCCCTCTCTGCTGGGGGCCGGTGGCGGCAGCCGCAGCTCCTCAGTGCCACACCCCTTCCAGGTGACCCTGCTACACAACAGTGAGGGCCGCCAGGAGAAGATCCTGCTGTCCTCCGACTCCGCGTGAGTCAGGGAGGTCTCCCGGGAGGAGGGGCTCATGCCGACGAGTTCTTGAGCACCTGCTGTGTGCCCGGGACCGCAGCAGACGCTGGGGGCGGTCTAGTGCTCCCAGAGTTCGCACTGGTGGGAGGGGGACAGGTCAGCCACAGACAAGCAACTGGACTGTCGGTGTGTCCAGGGGCGCAGATGAAGGAGGAGGACAGGGCAGGGAAGGGAGCGCCAGGTGGGGGCATCCTGACTGGCACAGGGCCATTTGGGGAGGAGAGCCTGGCAGACGTACAGTAGTGCAAAGGCCCTGAGGCAGGGGGCCTCTGGTGAGGAGGAGCCAGGAGTCTGGCAGGGCTGGAGCCCAGGTGCCTGCCAGGGGGTGGGTGGGCAGTGGTGAGGTCAGAACCATCTGGAAAGGGGGTGGGCCGCACACAGACAGCTGCCAGCACAGCGGGGGCTCAGCAGACCAGGGAGGAAGGGACGA
Organism: Ailuropoda melanoleuca; assembly: GCF_002007445.2. NCBI lineage: Eukaryota > Metazoa > Chordata > Mammalia > Carnivora > Ursidae > Ailuropoda > Ailuropoda melanoleuca. Next base: position 1,966,877 of record NC_048228.1, read on the forward strand.
GGGTGGCTTGGTCTCCATGCTCCCTCCAGATGGGAAGCTGAGGCTGAAAATTTAAAACCGTGAACTGACACGGGCGCAGGGCCTGCAGACAGGGTGGCCTGGGGTGTGGGGGTGCGGCTGCCGCCTGACTCTGGGACCCCGGGTAGGTGAGACCCAGGGTCAGCCTGCCTGCCGCTCCTTCTTGCCCTGTGACTTCCCACACGTGGTCTCTGAGTTTGTGAGGGTCAGGGAGGGGCGCCCAGGCAGCATGAACCTTCATCTCCACTGCCTATCACACCTTGAGTGCTATGGGGGCTCCCTCAAGGAACCCCCGGCCACATGACCCCCCCATCTGTCCACGGTGCCACACGGGGGGCGGGGCATGTGAAGCCAGAGGTCCCCAGGCTGGCGAGATTGGCCGCAGGGCCTCACACCCCCCTCTCCAACCGCAGGAGTGACCGGGCCCGGTGGATCACGGCGCTCACTCACCAGGAGAGGCAGGGCCAGGGCCCCACCAACAAAGGAGGTAAGTGTCTGCTCCGCCCTGAACAGGGCTCCGAGCCCCTTTCCCAGGCCTGGGCAGGGGGTTGGCATGGAGCTGAGAGGCACTGTCCAGCCCTCTGTCCTTGCCATTGCCTGCCCCCAGGGTGACCCCCAGGTGAGGGATCCCAGAGCCGCATACGTGTGTATCCATCTGTGCACAGGGATCCAGCTCTGTCCCCGAGCCTCCCCTTCTGTGCAGGGGGAGAGAATGCTGCCCCATGCCTGGGGACTGGGGCCCAGGGACTGGAGCCGACTGAGGCCACAGGGGCAGCCGGCTGGCCCATCCATCTGTCACCTGGCTCCGGCGCCGCCCCTTAGAAGCCAGGTGCTGGTATTTGGGCCCTGAAAGCAGGAGCAGCCTGTCCTGTGGCCCCCGGAGGGAAGCCGCCGCGTGTCCAGAGTCCCCCCAGGCCCCACCGAGACCAGGCCACGGCGGATGTGTTAGGAGGTGGAGCCCTGCCCAAACCATGGCTGCAGAGCTCCTGGCCCTTGCCCTCCTGGGGACAGCTCTGTCACTGACACTGCCCCCCCCCACCCCCGCAGACCTGCTCCAGGTAGAGATCACCAGGGCCTACTTGGCCAAGCAGGCGGACGAGATCTCGCTGCAGCAGGCGGATGTGGTCCTGGTCCTGGAGCAGGAGGACGGTGAGCGGCACGGCTGGGCCCGGGTGCTGGCGGGATGTAGGTGGGGTGGACCCCAGAATGAGAGTCCCCGCCAGGGTCTGGAGGACACCAGGTGCCGGCAGCTGACCCTGCACCTGGCCCGCAGGAAGCGGTTTCTGCACCTGCTCATGGGGGGCCTGATCCAGGGCCCCTCAGTACCCTCCCTCAAGGACCTCTTCAAACGTTCCTGAGTCACAGGATCAAAAGCAGCCCGTCACTCTGCTCAGCAGGAGGAGAGTCCTGGGGGCCCCTGCACCCGCCTGCACAGGGCACGCGAAGCTGGCTGGGGCGAGCTCAGCTCCTGAAGCTAGTGTCCAGGCTGAGTGGCTGCCGGAGAACCAGGTGGCCCTGTCACCTGGAGCTGGGCCGTCTTGGCAGGAGCGGGTGGTGGTCTGCTTTACGGGAGGCCTGGACCTGGCATCTTCTGGAACAGTGGCTCAGAGGGTCAGAGGGCTGGGGGTGCCCAGACCCTGCCCTCACCTGCCCCACATCTGTGTTCAGGATGGCTCTACGGCGAGCGGCTGAGAGATGGGGAGATGGGCTGGTTCCCTGAGGACTTTGCTCGGTGCATCACCAGCCGCATGGCCGTGGAGGGCAACGTGCGCAGGATGGAGCGGCTGCGTGTGGAGACGGATGTGTAGCCTGCTCTGCCCGGCACCTAGGCCGGGCTCTGCTTCCAGCCACACTGCAGTGAGCGGCCTGGCTCCTGAAGCACGGTGGGCTTGTCCCAGGAGCCTGAACAGTGCAAGAGGCCCCGTGGTCTGCAGTGCCGGATCCAGACTGTTCCAGGGGGGAAGATCACACGTGCCGCCAGCCCCAAGGAGCACCCTCCAAGCCAGCTCTCGGGGCCACGGCGGCCTGAGCCCTGGCCAAGCCCCAGGGAGGAGCCCCGCCCCTCCCCCAGCACCCTGTGCATCCTCCAGGCGGTTGTGCAGGGCTCATGACGCAGGATGCGGGCCTGGCTCCCTCCCTTGTCCCCATGTGGGACAGAGGGCCTGGGTGTCCAGGGTGGCCACACTTCCCGAGAGGAGGTCTGGCTGGAGGGAGGTGACCCTGCAGGGCCAGTGCTGAGATGCTGAGGTTTTCATAGACATTAAAGTATTTCTTTAACACCTGGGTTTCCACGGGAATCTGTGCCCAGGAGGCCAGATAAGTCCCTGCAAAATGCCCCGGGTGTCGTGGGCCAGGCCTGGCTCCCCGTGTGCGAGCACCTATGTCGGGTCCTGGGGTCTTGCGTGGGCCTCCTGTTCACGGTCGCCCCATGCTCCTGTGTGGCCTGGGCCTGACTGTCCGCGTGGAGCGTGGTGGCTCCTGACCCCCACCCCCACACACTCCCTTGCAGGGCTCTGGCCAGTGGGTCTGGGGTCCCCGCTGGTATGTCCCCCCAGCCTCCACCTCCCTCACAGCCCATCTGCTCCCCCAGGCCCTGGACGTGCAGTGGGGAGGGGCAGGCTGGCCTGGGCGCTTGGCTGCTATGCCAGGCAGGAAGGCCGGGTCATGCCCTGCCAGCCCCGTGATTCCCCTGCCCCTGTCCAGCGCCCCGCTCAGCGTGGGCAGTGCTGTCCTTGGGGTGGGGGCTCCCAGCATTAGAGTCTGCCCTGACCCCGCTGGGGCTCCAGCTTCGGTTTGAAGGCCGGCGGTGCGGCTCCCTACCTCCCCAGCGGAAGTGGGTGACCGGGCCGGCCGGCCCTCTGCCCCTCCCAGCCGTGGGCCTGGCCAGGTGGGGCGGGGAGACGGGGGGCGGGGACTGAGCCGGTTGGAGGGCCGAGTGAGGAGGAGGGGCGGGGCTGCTCTGAGCCCCGCCCACTGAGTCAGGTAAGGGCAGGAATTCAGCACCGGGAGGGGCCGGCAACTCCTCCCCATTGACCTGCAAGGGGACGTCCATGGCCTCAGGCAGTGGGAAGGGCCAGGCCTAGGTCAGAGCCCAGGCGGCACGGGCTGTGCTGCGCAAGGACTCTGCATGATGGGGGGATGGGACAGTCGGGGCTCCGGGACGGCTGCAGGGTGGGGGTTCTCTGGAGCCAGCCCCGGTTAAGCTCCTCCCACTTCCTGTATGGCTGGGAATTTGGGACACGGACTTCCCCACCTGTGAGCTAGGTGAACTCCCTGCTCTTTCCCCAGACCCGCGGTCGGGGCGAGCTGGCAGGCAAGGCTGGGCATAGGCGCGCGCATGCGTATTTGTGTGTGCGTGTGTGTGCCCCGCAGGGGAGGGGGGAGCATCTCTGTGGCTCTCACCGCTGACCCCCTGAACGGGGAGGGCAGGCCTGTCTACTGCCCATTCTGCCAGGGACAGTTTCACTGAATGGACAGAGAGGGTTTGGACGGCCCAGGGGCCACGCCCTTAATGTCTTGACCCGGGGCCCGGACACAGCCTGGGGTCCTCTTCGGTCCGGGTAGTGGCTGAAGCCCCCTCTGCCTCCACGGAGTCAGGAAGAATGTTTAGCCAGGAGGAGGGATGTGGCTAGATGAGGGGTAGGGACTACGGGGCGGGGGGGGGGGGGGGGGGGGCTGCCAGCTCAGGACGGACACCCCACAGAGAGGAATCAGGAAGCACAAGGCCCGGCTGCTTCGAGGTCTGGAGGGGGCCCAGGCGGGTGGACGGGAAGAGAGGAAGGCCAAAGCTTTCCCTGGCGTGAGTGCCCACTCGACACCCCCGAGGGTCCTCTGCTCAGTCTGGGGTCCCTTCCTGGGGGTGGAGAGGCCAGCCCGGACCCTGGCCCTTCCCAGGCCGAGGCTGCTCTGACTTGCCTTCCAGGAGAGCTGGTCCTAAGACCTTAAAGGATCTTTCTGCTGCCCACCCCCAGACACCAGGGCATCCTGGGGAGAGCCCCAGCACACCTGCTGTGCTGGGGTGGGGTCTCCAGAGGCCGTCTAGCCCCTCCTCCCAGCCAGCTGCACTGCCCCTTTTGTTGCAGGTGGGGAAACAAGACCCCAGAGCCTCTGCCCACTGCTGGGGGCCATCCCAGCTTCCCAGGACGTAAGCCAACCCCAGTGGAGCCCAGTGGGAACAGACACCAAGGTGTCCCAGCCCACCCACTTGCTGTTAGAACCACTCCGCAACATTCCAGGGCCTTTCTGCAGGGATGACCCACTTCCCTTGAGGGCCCGGGTGGCTGGTGGGGGCCACTGCAGCCAGGCCCTAAAGACATCTAGCGCCCCCAGGTGTCCACCTCAGCAGTGCCTGGGGCTCCCCATGCCCCACACCACGACGAGAGCCCCTGGACCCCCTGACTCTTGCCCCTTAAGCGTGCAGGTCATCTCCATCCAGACCTTTGTGGGCCCTGGGCGTCCGTGAATCCCGCACACTTCGTCACACTTGGTCACTGACAGTGGTCCCAAGTTCAGCCCCCCACGTGTGTTAAACATCCCCAACCCCCAACCCCCAGCTGTCACCTGTCAGCCCCTGGCTGGGGGGCTTTCTTGGGACAGGGGTCGCATCAGATCGGGGGCCCTCCGCCCCTTGCAGGGATCCTAATCTGGTTCGGGGCTTCACACAAACTTTTGCCAGATAAACCCATGGGCACAGATGGGTCTTGTTGCCGCATTGAAGGATGTCGTACTTGGTACTGTTTCAGCAGAGATCACGGCCTCTGCGGAAGTTCTACCGACCTCTAGGTTTTACACGTTTCATAGCCTATCCATGCTCTTCCTGCCCCACTCCGATTCCTAGTCATCTCACGTGTCCGGGGCTCTTCTGCAACCCGGGTCCTGCGCCCCCGAGCAGGGTTCTCTCTTCCCCACAGCCTCACATCCCAGTTTCTAGCTCTCGGCGAGTGGAGCCTGGGGAGCTCTGCTGGGAGGGGCGGGGGGGCAGGAAACACACTGGCATCCAGTCTCCCTCCCAGGGAAGTTGTTCGCTCCTTCCACAGCGTTTACGGGGCCCTACGCAGGCGCCGTCCATCCAGGGTTCCAGTGTGGAGTGAGCAGAGCCACGTCTCCCAGACTGCGTTCTCCTGGGGGAGGGACAGCCAGAGCTGGGGGCTCCCGGGTCAGGGCCAGGGAGGTGGACAGCACAGGCGGAGACGGCAGGGCCCCAGCGTGTGCCGGGCGGGCACGAGCGGCAGGCAGGCCTTCTTCGCTCACAGAGACTTGAGCCACTGGTTTCTCCACCAGACTTGCAAGACATTCTTGGCGCATGACCATTGTCAACAAAGCGCCTGTCTGTACCCACTCCCGCCTCCCGAGAATTTATATCCTAAAGAGATGCTGAATTCTGTAGAATACTCTTTCTGCTTCCAGCAGACAATCATCCGATTGCTCGTCTCCTCAAATACGTCAGTGCATTTGGGGGAATTAGGTTGTCCTGGCATTTTACTCAAGTGCAATGCCCATTGGATCGAGTTGATATTCTTTATAAAATAGTCTTGAGCGGCGGGGTGCCTGGGCAGCTCAGTCGGGTAAGCGTCCAACTCTTGATTTCAGCTCAGGTTATGATCTCGGGGTCATGAAATCAAGCCCCACACTGGGCTCTGCGCTCCGCGAGGAGTCTGCTTGCAATTCTCTCTCCCTCTGTCCATCCTGCTCGTGGGTGCTCCTTCTTTCTCTTTCTCAAATAAATAAATCTTTAAAAAAATGTGTATTTGAGTAACTAATATCTAGGATGGGGATTTCTGCATACATGTAACGAGTCTGTCATCTCCTCTCCTTGTACCTCCCTCACCTGGTTTAAGAACCAGGTTAGACTGGCCTCATGAAATGAGGTGAGCTGCTTTTCTTCTTTTTAGAGATTCCCCCGTTACTATTTGCATTTACTTACGTTATTGGTTTATTCATGTTTTTTTTATTTCTACCAACACCAATCCTGGCATTTCATAATTTCCCTTAAAACTTACCATTTTTTAAAAAATTTCAAGTTCCTTGTACGTGGTCACTCCTAGTATCATTTTGAGCCCTTACTCTGTCGTTTCTGTGAGTTAATTCTTCCTCCTGTGTTTTGTCTGTGTTTAAAAAAATCAGTCTTGCTCGCTCTTGTCTTCCTTACTCACCTTCAAAGGAATGTTGGTTTTGTTAAGTGCGGCATCCTTCTGCATTTGTGAGTGTGAAGTTCATACACAGATGTGAATTCCGTGTTTACGAATATGATGCATGTATGAGCATGAGCCTCAGTATCGATCGACCGCATCTGTTGAAGCTCGCTACACTTTATTCCTTGCTTATGTCCTGCTCTCTTGACCTAGCTACTGTTTTATTTATAAAGAGCACGTCAAAATCAGCAGCTCGCACAGTTTACTTCCAGCTGTTACAGCATCAGTCCCGGGAATTTCCGAGCTGCCGCTGTTTCGTGAACACATCCCCACACGGACTTCCACACCGCCACTTCTGATGCGTTTCCCTCCGAAACATTAAAGCTCGTAGCCCGCTTTCTTTTGACTTACTCTGTGGGCATCTCCATCCATCGTTCTAGGGGCATCTTTCACAGTTCAAATACCGCTGAGCAGCGTCTCACGCAGCCCTGGGACCGGGGTTTAGATCGTCCCTTGTCCCATGTATGGGCTTTGTGGATCTACTTTCTTACTCTGTTTGTCCTCCCTCTTTCCCGACCTTCCACCAGCACAAGGACATGCCCTCCGGGGCTGAAAGGCTGCCCGCCCACCAGTGTTCTTGCAGGGGGCGCACCTGTCTTCCTATGATGCAAATGCATGCAGGTGCACTCCCTCGCCAGCCAGCATCGGTGGTCTCTCCGCATCGCTCGCCAGCAGAGAGGGTCCCGGGGCCCTCTCCCAGCCCCTGCTCTGGCGCCCCTGCTCCCACACCCCTGCCATAGGTCGCTGTGAATGGTTGCTTCTTTTTGTGACTAGGTGACTCGACTAAGTGACTCGGGGAATCTCACCTCCCCACCGCACCTGCTGTGTTTCTTGCTCTCCTTGCTGGCACGTTTTCAGCTCTGGTTTCAGCTCTGGCTTCCGAGGGTTAACCCCCAAGAGTAATCCGGGCTTTGTTTTTCAGACACTTTAACAGCACATACATTTCGAGTTTCAAAACTTTTTCTTCAGTGCTCTGAGAACAGAATGTCACTTTCTCGGTTTCCGGAGTTTCTGTTGTGAAGGCTGATGCCACGTGGGTTTCTGTTCTTTCCTGGGCCTTTTAGGATCTCTCCTTGCTGGTGATTTCCTTAAAATTCTTCAGACCGTGGCATTCTCACCCCTGTTCTGCCACGTCGAGTGCTTTCAGTCTGAGATCATTCACCTTCTGGCGTTGCTTCCCGTCAATTTTTTCCTCTTGTCTAGAGCTTCAGTTAGAAGGAGGTCAACGCCTCCCCTCCTCCGTTTCTGTTAGCCTCCGGAGACGTCCTCTCCCTCCGAGCCTCCCTGCCGCTTTCCAGAAGAGCGCCCTGCACCGCAGAGCCTGCGGTCTAGCCGCGCCGGGCTGCCCTCACCACTGTTCCTGTACCGGCTTCTTCTGTACGGTCCCTGGCCTGGCCCCGTCCCCTCCAGAGACATTCATCACACTTACGTGAACGCCCCATAACTGGCTCTCTCTGCTAGGTGTCTGTTTAAGGGGACGTGGCTGCCAGAACCCTCCTCGTTTCACTCTGCCAGGTCCTTTGCCCTGAGGGTAAGCGCTAGCTGGACTGGTGTTGGGGGGGGCACCGGGGGCTACAGCCCAGACCCTAAGTGCTGGTGTGGCCATCTGGGTCCAACCCAGTCCACTGGCCACCCCACCCCTGGGATGCTCTTCACCCCCCCCTGCCGTTTCCACCCTGAAGACAGGAGGGGTGGGGTGCCCATGTTGACCCCCCATCACCCTGCCCTCAGGCCAGCCTCCTCCCCATGGGGCCATGCTCCCACACACAGACCAGCCCCCGCGTGCCCCCCTAGAGCACCGGGAACCGGACAAACCCCAACTCTCCTCGTACACCACCCCCACCCCTAGGGAGGGGCAGGGACCAAATGGGGCCCAGCGCCTGTGGGGCCTCCCTGGCCCGGGGGAAGGTTCCTGTCCACACGCACTGTGATGCCCTGGGAGGCCAGCACAGCAAGCCCAAAGCAGCGAACACACAGGCCACAAGGAAGCAGCGGCTTCTTTCTTAAGTTTCTGGATTTCACAGGTACCGGAGCCCGCCGCCCAGAGACCCCACGGGGCCCCAAAGTCCCGCAGCAGGGTTTCCTGGGGCAGGCAGGGGCGGGCAGCCTTCCGGTGCCCAGGGGTGCAGGGGGCGTGGCCAGCTGCCCATAAATACGTCTCCATAAATACAGCGGGTCAACAGGCTGAGCGCAGCAGCCCCAGGGCCTAGCACCACAAGAACCTGATCAGAAGGCAGGGGCTCTGCCTGCGCCTGCACCCACGCGCCCTCGGTCCTCGCCCAGGGCCGCGGAGGGGGCGGCAGGGGGGTGGGCGGGGGGGCTTCCTCAGCACTTGCGTCCAGCGCCGCTGTGTGGCTGTGCAGCCCGAGGCCGGGCCCACTCGCCTGGGCTCCTTGGAGCTAGGGCAGGCAGCGCCTCGCTCCCCGTGGCCAGCCGATCCTTGCCCAGCGAGAGGCCGCAGGGCCGGGCACAGTCTGGGGCTGCAGTCCTGGCTGGCCCACAGGCACCCCTCCTCGGTCGTCACCAAAACGCCTGGAAGATGGGCCTGCTTGGGGGCTGCCTCTGAGCTAGTGTTTCTCTGCCCTGCTGCCGAGCCCAAGTGCTGGTCCGTGAGAAGCTGGATGTGAGGCCGCTGCAGGGACAGGGGAAAGGAGGGTCAGCGCCAGGGCCGGTGGGAACTCTTGAAGCTGCCAGAGTTCGGGGCTCACACTTCCCGTGTTCCCTCCTGCCCTTCCAGCTCCAGCCTAGAGGGGAGACAGCCCCCCCTTCCTCCCCAGCTCTGAGGTCCAGGTTCTGGATCCCCCGCTGCCCTGTGGGGCCCAAACTATATATAAGTGGGCAATCTTCATCCCTCTTCTGGCCTCAGTCTGCTGGTAACAGGCCAATGATGCCCCAAATGCAAACGCCAGTCTCCCACTTAGGCCCGTCCGGGTCCTCCCCGGCAAAGTCTCTTCCCTGCTCACACCTATGCAAATAGCGAGGCCTCCCCCCTTCCCCAAATGACAGCTCCCTGTTCCCCCAAGCACAGCAGCATGGAGGGCTGGGAGGTGCTTTACTAGAACCCCGCCAGTCCACTCCAGGGCAGGGGGCAGGGGCCAGGACTGCAAGGCAGCACAGCCTTGCCTCTCTTCCTTCCCACCTGCCTGAAGGGTAAGCCAGGTCCGAGACCCCAGTACCAGTCCAGGCCGCCAGGACCGCACAGGGGTCTGCAGTGCAGTACCACAGATGACCACCAGGTGCCGCCGTGGGTGGCGCTCGGGTCGGAGCCGCAGCCCTGCCAGCCGCGCCTCCATTGCCCACCGTGAGACCCTAACAGTCCTGGGCCAGGGCTGCCTCCCAGTGGCTCAAAAACAGGCACACGCAACAACCAGCCCGCATGTGGGGTTCCCAGGCCGCAGACCCGTCTGGACTCCCGGCTTCACCTGTCCATGGAGCCTGTCCCCGCGGGGCCAGACGCGACCCTCTCAGCACACAGCTCCCCTCCCTTCAGCAGGCTAGGCCTGGGCGAGCTGACCAGGGGGCTCCAGGGGCACCCCGACTTCTGCCTGCAGATGTGTGTTCCCCCGGGGGCGTGGGGGCCGAGAGGCCAAGGTGCTGTCACTGCGCGCTCCCCCATTGCCCAGGGTCGGGGCGGGTGTTGCTGACGGGCACTGCGTGCACACCCACAGGGCTTAGTACACAGACTGCAGCAAACGTACGCACGGGCGCACCATCACGCCCGGCTTCACACACACGCAGCACAAGTTGGGGAGGGGGTGAAGGGCTGGGTCAGCGCCCACCTACACTATGTCACCTAGCCTGCCCACAGGGCTGTGGGGGGCTGCAGGGGGCTGCTGGCACGGCAGAACCCTGCCCCACCGTCCAGCAGCTGCGAGGCCCACACCTGGCGCGTGAGAAGCCGTGTGGAACCCGCGGGCACGGCGGGGGGATGGCGACATTCTCGCCAGCTAGCCTGGCCGACCACCTGTGTGTGGGAGGAGGGACGGGGTTCCCGCGGGGGCAGGGCTGGGGAGCATGTTGTCTTCCTGCCTCCCCCTGGGGAGCCTAACTCACCTTGCTGGCAGGTGGGCCCCAAGTAGCCGTCCACGCAGTGGCACCGCCCACTGACGGGGTCACAGGCAGCCCCAGCCCCACAGCTGCAGCGCAGGGCACAGCCCGGCCCGAAGAAGCCCGGTGTGCAGTCTGCAGGAAGAAGGCCGTGGGAGACACGGCCCTGAGGGCCGTTCCTGCCTGCTCTGCCCGGGGCGCCCCAGGCCCTCTGGGTAGGGATCCCTCCCTCTTCCTGCCCTGCGCGGGCCTCCCACGTGGGAAAGCTCCAGGTACTGGGCGCCTGCCCAACCCCGGGACTGACCAAGGGGGCCTGGCAGTCAGGGATGCTCCTCCCCAGGTCAAGACAAACATATGAGGTCATGTGTGCAACTGCAGGGGACAGCCCCTCCTATCTCTGAGCAGGCTGGCAGACCGGGAAGGTCTCCTTCCCACCTCACGGGGCCCGTTCTGGCCAGAGAGCAGGGGGAGGTCCTGACATTCCTGAGCAGGAGCCCCATGCTGGCCCCCGCCTGCAGAGGGGTGGGACCGGCACAGGGGGGCACGGAGCCCAGGCCAGGGGAGAGCACAGCTGAGGCTCCCCCTACACAAGCAATCCTTGCCACCAGCGGAAACCCATGCCCGTGCTCCGCCGAGCGCGACCCCAGACTCACCGAGGTCACAAGCGGCCCCTGTGCGCCCCGGGGGACACAGGCAGTGGCCGGTGATGGGGTCGCAAGGTGCCCCTGCCTCACAGTCACAGCGCTGGCGGCAGTCCTCTCCAAACGAGCCTGGTTCACACCCTGGTGGGGGGCAGTGGACTCAGCGTCCCATCCTGTCCCCTACCAGACAGGATAGGGCCAGGGGAGCACATGGGAACACGGAGCACTCACCCCTCTCACAGAGCTGGCCGGAGAAGCCGGAGGGGCAGACACACTGGCCGTTGACGGGGTGGCAGGGGGCCCCGTGCCGACACTCACACGCTGCCTGGCAGCCAGCCCCGTGAAAGCCGGGGGGACAGGCTGAAGGACACCCCAGTTAGAGCTCCTACCTCAGTCCTGGTTCAGAGGCTTGTGCTCCCCCTTTCTCCCACCCAGGCCTGGCCCCCCATCACAACTGGGGCTTAGGGGAGAGGTGCACCTGCTCACATGGGACCCTGGGCGGAGGCCTCCAGCCTTGACGTCCCAAAGTGAGTGGGGCCAGGCCTTGTCTCACCGGCCGCCACGGGGAGGGACAGGAACAGTGGCCATCGCTATGGAAGCCCACGTTGGTCCCGACCTCCCACGTGGGAGGAGCAGCCACCGGGGCCGGGGTCCCCACCCCAGGACTCACAGTGCTGGCAGGCCGGGCCGTAGAAGCCGGGGCCGCAGTGGCAGGCGCCCGTGGTGGGCTCACAAGTGCCATTGTTTTGGCAAGAGCACTCCAGACGGCAGGCGGCACCGTAGTAACCAGGAGGGCAGGCTGGGGACAGAGCCAGCAGGTCAGCCTCCTGCCGCAGAAGACCGGGGGGGCCCGAGGGACGGCCCCCGGCACGAGCCTGATTCGCGCGACCTTGGGGGGCCCTGCCCAGCCCCACAGCAGCCCCACACAGAGGCTCCTGAGCCCCGTGCTCTCCTGGGGGGTCCAGACCAGTCCCCTCCCCGGCCAGGGCGTGGCCTGCCCACTCACCCAGCTCACAGTATGGCCCCGTCCAGCCCAGGCCGCAGGAGCAGCTGCCATTGGCCGCATGGCACAGGCCCCCATTCCTGCAGGAGCACACGTGCTCACAGCTCACGCCAAACCGGTTCTGAGGGCAGCCTGGGGGCAGAAGTCAGACACTGTTCAGTGCTCCGGCCCAGGGCTGGACACGCTCTGGGGACACGTCCCTACATCTGGCCTTCATTCAACGAACACTTCCTGGGGCCAGTCTCTGCCCCCAGGTGCCCATGTGCCAGGGAGTTGACACCAGCCGCATCCTGCCCATTCATCCATCCTCTCCGCAAACGCCAGGCCTGGCTGAGCGCCGAGGAGGGGCAGGGAGTGCTTGCCCAGCTGAAGGGAGCTGGTTAGGGAAGACTTCCTGGAGGTGGTGGCCGGCCCTCTGCACAGGCACATCCTCCAGGCTGAGGCGGCCGGGCTGCCAGGCCCTCCAGATGGTCCCTGATCATAATCTGATTGACCCATGACTGCTGTAGTCCCTGGAGGCCTGGACACAGCCTAGCTGCAGCCAGGCCACAGTGCTTAGGACTCTGCTACCACCAGCTAAGAACTGGGGGACTCGTGGGGGGGAGGTCACTGACCCCTTGATGAGGACCAAAGGCTGGCAGAGTGCTCTGACCTACCAGGGTGTGGGAGCCAGGCCAAGGGGCCATAGCTGTGGCCACGGGGACCAGGAGTGCCATCATGGGTGGCAGCCCCAGGACGGCTCCTGGGGTCACCCCCTTTCCCCACCACACCCTGTACTCCAGGACTCCCTCCACCTGGGGTTCTCGGCCTCCGGGCCCAGCAGGACCCTGTGCCACGGGGACTTGAGCCAGGGAGCTGGCTCTGTCATCAGACAAAACAGCCACTAGGCCCTCCTGCTGGGAGGCTCTGGGCTGGGACCTGTTCAGCGCCCCACCAGCCACTCGACAGGGTCAGTGGAGGCTGCTGGTGTGAATGCGCCACCCGGCTCTCGGGCCTGGTTCTCCCCTGGGAGACCCGTAGCTTCTCCCCATTGCCCCCCCACACCCCCATCCCAAGGGCTGATGCAGTGGCATCCGGGAAATGTGGAAGGGGCAGACAGAGCGGGCACTCACTGTGCTCACAGTGGACGCCAGTCCTCCCGGGGGGGCAGGTGCAGCTGCCAGTCACGGGGTCACAGGCTGCTCCCTGCCCACACCTGCACACGTGGGCACAGCCGGGGCCGAAGCGGCCCTGTGGACAGGCTGCTGGGAGGAAGCAGGACGGTGGCCACCCCTGCCGGCTCCCCTTTTCTCTGCCATGTCAGCCCGCAGACAGGGTGGGCTGTGGAGACCTCCCGTGCCCCTGCCCGCCCTGGCATCTCCCCTCCACCCGCAGTTCTGCTGGGGGCCAGGCCAGCTCTGCAGGGACAGGGACTCCCTGCTACCCCCACCCCACTGCCCCCAGCTGATCCAGGCTCCCAGACCGGCAGGAAGTTCCCCATGACTCAGAGACAGGCACTCTCCTGGGCGGGATGCCTAGCGGGCCTCCGTCTGCACAGAGGTGCACAAGCCCCTGCTGGACGTGGCCAGTGCAGGGGATCAGGGGAGGGGACAGAGCTGGCTGGCAGGGACACTGGGGTCACACGGACATCCCCACCTTAGCCCAGCCTGGGGTCAGGCCCAGCAGGAGAATCAGGAAGCTAGATGGTCAGGGGGCTGTCCTCCCACAGGCTGGCTGGGGGGCCCTGCCCACTGAGGCCCAGGGAGCAGCCACCCTGTCCCTCCCCCATTCACCCAGCCCTCCCCCCAGCCACTCACGCAGGCTGCAGTCAGCCCCCAGGAACCCCGCAGGGCAGAGGCAGGCCCCGGTGGCTGCATCACAGGAGCCCCCGTGGAGACACCCACACTGCTGCTCACAGCCAGGCCCAAACCGCCCGGGGGGGCACCCTGCAGGGACAGGGGCAGGTGCCAGAGGTCAGGGGCCAGGCCTTGCCCCCCTGGCATCCCACCCCCAGCCCTGGGATGAGCAGCGCCTCCTGAGGACAGCCTAGCAGGCCTGGTTCTCGCCGGGACACGCTGGGACACGCCGGGACAATGGCACTTATGCCCACAGCTCTCCCCAAAGGTGCCGGGTGGGCAGGCTGGGGTGCAGGTGGGAGCGGTCAGTCCTCGCCCAGCTCGGGAACAACCCCCCCATGTGGCCCCCTCTGGGGGTGGAGGTTTCGGGTGCAACTCGGGGTCCGTATAGCCTCAGCTACCAGCTGCTCTGCCCCCTGGCTGGGGTCACCTACCCTGCTCACAGCCGGGACCCGTGGAGCCTGGTGGACAGTGACACGCCCCGGTGACATGGTGGCAGGGGGCGCTGGGCGGGCACAGGCAGCGCTGGGCACAGGCCTTTCCAAACCAGCCATGCGGGCAGGCTGCAGGAAGTCAGGGCTGGGGGTGGTGGGGGGCTCTGGGGCCAGTGCAGCCCGGAGGGATCGCTGTGCAAACACCCCCTCCACCCTAGCAGCTGGCCCCATGGGTGCTGGCGGAGCCGAGGGGCTCACCGTTCTCACACCGTGAGCCTCTCCATCCCGGGGGGCAGAGGCAGGCCCCCGTCACGTGGTGGCAGGTGGCCCCCCGCCGGCAGGAACAGCGTTCCTCACAGCGTGCCCCAAACGTGCCCTCAGCACAGGCTGCGACAGGCAAAACAAGGCAGAGGACTGAGTCCTGCTCCAGGGGTGTGAGCAGGGCCAAACACCCCGCCACCCATCCCACAGGGGACCCCTGGGAGAGCTCGCACAGCAGCCCCTGCCCCCACCTGCCAAGGGACCACCTCACGGGGCCCTCCACCCTGGAGCAAGGCTGAGGCCACCCCTTGAGGGGACCAGCGGGGCCCCCTGGCCTCCCTCCACAACCCCAGCCCCCAATCTGGCCCACTTACGGCTCTGACACTTGTCCCCAGTCCAGCCGGCTGAGCAGAGACAGTGGCCCGAGGGCCGGTCACAGATGCCGCCGTTGAGACATCCGCAACTGTGCTCACAGCCGGCTCCAAAGCGCCCCGGGAGGCACTCTGCAGGGCACAGTACCCCAGGAGTGCCCCACGTCCCGAGGGCCCAGGAGACCCCCACCCCACCCATGCTTCCTGCACCCAGAGCCTCGGGCCCCTGTCCTTGAGAAGGTCACACCGCAGACCTACTGGCAGAAAGCCATCTCCGCCCACAGAGTGGGGGGCATGCCAGCATACTTCGGGGCACCCACCCTGGCTCCCGGGTCCCTCCGCCTCCTCTGTCTGACCCGGGCTCACCCTCCTCGCAGGCCAGGCCAGCCCAGCCCTCCGGGCACGTGCAGTGGCCTGAGACGGGGTCACAGGTGCCCCCGTGCTGACAGAGGCAGGCATGCTGACAGTTCTCGCCGTACGAGCCCGTGGGGCAGGCTGCAGGAGGAGGAGAGCAGCTCGCAGCAGCCCAGCCCAGCGGGCCCGACGCCTCTCCCCCATCAAGAGCCAGCCCAGTGGTTGTGCACCTTCCAGTACCCCACAAAACCCAATACCAGACATGGTGGGGAGGACCTCTCCCAGGCCTGTCTCTAAGACAACCCGCCCCAGACCACCCCGGGCCCACCAACCCAGCCCTGCAGAGCCCGGCACCTCCCTGCGCCCCCCAGGGCCAGGTGCCAGAGGGGGCATGACAGGCCCCCAGCCCCCCTGCCCACCGCTCCTGCTGAGACTCCTGTCCGCCAGCATCCCACGCCCACATGACCCCGTGTGGCCCACGGAGGGGCTGACACAATCCCTGGTCCCAGACTCCTGGGGTGGGGGTGGCTTACGTTCCAGGCAGGTGGGGCCGATCCAGCCAGGGCCGCAGCGGCACTGTCCATGGACAGGGTCACAGGAGCCCCCGTTGAAGCAGGAGCAGGTCTGGCTGCAGTTGTGTCCGTAGGTGGGGGCGGGGCAGGCTGCAGGAGGGAGGGGACCTTCAGGGTCTGGAGGGGCTGCAGCACGTCTGGGGCAGCTGGGCAACCTTCCCTTCCCTCTGGCCTGGGCACCCCTCAGGGTGGCCACCCAGAGGGACCAACACGCTGTTTGCGGGCAAACAGCGTTTCCAGTGGCCACCTGGCAGCTTCAGACACCCGGGAGGAGGCCCCCAGAGGTGGGCCTGGCACAGAGGCCCCGGCCCCTCTCCTGCAGCCCCCAGGGCCGCCTGGGCCTCACGCACCCTGTGCACAGCGGGGGCCCCGGCGGCCAGCAGGGCAGAGGCAGGAGCCGCTCACAGAGTCACAGGGGGCCCCGGCGGCACAGTCACAGACACCGCGACAGTCCAGGCCAAAGAAGCCCGCCGGGCAGGCTGCAGAGAGCAGGTGGTGATGGGACACGGCCAGGGTGGCAGGGTCCACCCGCCAGCCCCGGCACGCCCCAGCTCACCGCGTTCACAGAAGGCTCCCCTCCAGCCAGCCAGGCAGGTGCACGCCCCGCTGACATGGTCGCAGGCTGCCCCATGCTCACACTGGCACTGCCGCTCACAGCCCGGCCCAAAGTGGCCCTGGGGACACCCTGAGACACGCAGCCCCAGCCCGCTGTCAGCAGGAGCGGGGGAGACCGACCGAGACCCACCTGCACCTCTGGCATCCCAGGCGGGGCGGGGGGGGGACTGTGGGGCACTCCTCCCTTCCCTGCCCAGCTAAGGACTGAGTCAGTCCCCGGAGGAGGTAGGAACCCAAAGGCATGACCTCTGGAGCTGCCCCAGCCTGGGGGGGTGGGAGACACACACGGAAGGTCATGGCCCTTGGTCCTCCCCTCCTCCAGGTGCCAGGTGGCTGCTCCCTGCTCTCCCTGCCTGCTGCTCCAGGGGCACCCTACAGACCCCGGCAGTCTGGGGGGTGGTGGGAGGACGCCTAGGCCTGGCGGGACAGGGGCAGCTGGGGAAACTCAGGGGAGGAGACCGTCCACCTGTCCCCGGACAGAAGGACAGGATCAGAGCCCCCGGTACTTGCGTGCGTGCGTGTGCATGCGTGCACAGGCATGGGAGCGTGGCTGTGGGCGGCCCAGGACTCACGCTGTTCGCACCGCGGGCCTGTGTAGCCGGCCTCACACACACACAGGCCACTGACCGCGTCGCAACTCCCACGGCCTGGGCTGCAGGTGCAGCGCCGGCTGCAGTCGGGTCCCCAGCGCCCGTCATCACAGGCTGCAACACGGCCCGGGTCAGCCTGCACAGGCCCAGCCAGGCAGGGGGCCTCCTGCTGGCCCCAGCGCCCCCACCCCAAGCCCTGGGCCCCAGGCCACCCACCTCTCTGGCAGCTGAGGCCGGTCCACCCAGGGGCACAGCTGCAGCGTCCGGTTGCTGGATGGCAGTGCCCGTCATTGGCACAGGGGCACCTCAGCTGGCAGCCAGGCCCAAACCAGCCTGCCGGGCACGCTGCGGGATGGGGCAGGGTCATCCCATGGGCTGGCTGGGGCGCAGGCCAGGGGCTGACCATACTCAGGTCGGGGGACCCCGCACTCACCGTCCTGGCAGCGGCTGCCCGCGTAACCGGGGGGGCACAGGCAGGCTCCGGTCCCAGGCTCACAGGTGGCACCATGCTCACACGCAGGGCAGATCTCCTGGCAGCCGAGCCCCCAGCGGCCCTCAGGACAATCTAGACACCCCCCCCGCCAGGCAGTCAGTCTCCCCCGGGGCCTTGCTGGCCCTGTCTGACACGGCACTGACCCCGCATCACGGCTCAGGGGAGAGGAAGCAACGGGTCATGGGAACCCCCAATCCCTCCCCCCAGCAGAGCGCCGCATCCAGAAGAGGAGCCTCTGCCCCAGGACGGGCGGTGGGCAGGCAGCCCAGGGAGCCCCCAGACCCAAGGGTGGTACGGCATGGGCTCTCAGCTGTTAAGGACAGGCCTGGGGTCTGCAGGCTGCAGGACCCCCAAACACGGTCCAGGGCTGGGACCACCCAGAGTTGTATAGCACGGGGCGGGGAGGGTATAGCAGGACACCACTGCCACTCACCTGCCCCACAGTCGTCCCCAGTCCTCCCTGGAGGGCACAGGCACTGCCCCGTGACCCGGTCACAGGGTGCTCCCCCACAGAAGCAGGAACCTGAGCAGTTCACACCGAATGTCCCCCCTGGGCACTCTGCAGGAAGGAACAAGACCGGTGGAGCTGCTCTCCTGCCCCAGCACAACTGCTGGGCACAGCCAGGGTCCCCCGGCGACCATGGGGGTCACAGGAGGAGGCAGAGCACCGAACACGCGCGCAGGGAGGGGCCTGCTCGGGCTGACCGTGCAAAGGGGAAAGGGGGTGCAGGACGGACTCTGTGGGTACCCTGCAGCACACCCTCCCCACTCAGCCAGGAAGCCCAGGATAAATCTGGCCCCTCAGTCTCAGATCCCCAAAGAGCATGGGATGGGGCGAGGTGGGGGTCTGCATACACCACTTTACCCCAGCTGCGACCCTCTCCCAGCAGAATGGGGGCTGCCACCGGAGCCAGGCACGTTAAGAGGGTGTGGAGGCCCCTGAGTCCTGGGTCCCCCTCCTCCTCTGCCCAGCAGAGGGTCAGCAAGACCCCGGGGAAGAGCAGAGACCAAGGAGAGAGAGCCTCCTGAGAAGGACTGGCCCAGGTGCTCTGTGCCCCAGTAGGGCTGCAGCGAAGCCCATGGGTGTCAGGAGCCTCGAGCCTCCCTGCGGGGACAGGTGGAGCCCCCAGCGCTGGAAGCCCCTGACCAGCCTGGGCACGGCCTCCCCCACACCCCACCTGCCCCAGCAGGCAGGCCGGCCGTAACCCTGGGCAGTCCTGCAGCTGCTCCCCGAGGACTGCAAGGAAAGCTCGCACAGGCCCAGGAAGGCGGGCGCAGCCCCCAGAGGGAGCGGCTGTGATCAGAGCTCAAGGGATCAAAACAGCCCTGGGGGAGCGGGGAGAACAGGCGGGTCCCAGGGGAAGAGTGTCAGCGGGATGGGACGGGTGGAGTCCCAGCCCTGGGGCCTTCGCAGCCAGGCAGGTGAGGGAGCTCAAGGAGCTTGGGGACAGAGAACACAGCCTGGTGAACCATGTCGCGGGGGCCCATCGCCTGCGGGCACCCGCCCACCTCCCAGCAGGCGCAGGCACGTCCGCAGGACTGGAGACCCGCGCACACAGGCTTCCGCACTGCGGGAACCAGGGAGTGGGAGGCCCCACGGCAGCACTGAAGCAGCCCTGGGGGCCGCGGGGAGCCGGGCAGACAGGCATTTGGGGTAGTAAATCTTTCCAGACTCAACAACAGTGGGGAGCCCGTCATTCCTATAAACTCTGTGTAGCATTTCCTGCGGTGCACCCTTAGGGCACAGGAGACGGTCAGAGAGAAGGGGAAAACAGGAGAAGGCAAAGCGGCGGGGAAGGGCGGCCGGGAGCCCTCCACTAACAAGCCACCACGGAGGGTGGCGGGTGGCGGGCGGCATGGACGCTTCTCCGGAGAGAGCGCCCGGCCGCCGCGGCAAGCGAATGCAGCTGTGTGGCCCTGCTCGTGAGCACCAGTGCTCAGCTGAGTGTCCGCAGGGGCACGGGGGAAGCCGAGAGAAGTCAGGGGTCCGGGTGGGGAGCTCGTAGGGACAGGAGAGCAGCAGCTAAAGGACACCAGACACCACGGAGACCCTTGGGGTGCACGCCAAGCTGGGGGGTCCAGGCTGGGTTCCCAGCACCCCACACGCACCCTTTCTGGACCCCTGGGACCCAAGAGCCCTGCACAGGGTCACCACTCTGGAGGGACGTGGCCTGGCTGCAGAGGGAGACACTGACCCTTCAGCTCAGGCTGGGTCCCCAGGGCCCCCTCCCTGCTCCTCAGAGGGGACAGGCCATGGCTAGGGGGAGGTGGAGCCAGCCAGCCCCCCAGGCATGCTCACACCAGTCACCCGGCAGGCCTGGTGGTCCCCATGCCCCTGGGGCCGACAGGTGCAGATGGCTGTGCTGCCCGTGCCACAGGTGGTCCCCAGCTGCCCACACCCTGTGAGTGGGGTCGGGGCCGCCCCCGGACTCAGGCTGTCTGTGGTGTGTCAACACGGGCCCGGGGCCTCCAGCCGGGCCCCCCGCTCTGCCCCCATTCCCTCCAGCCCCAGGCGAGGGCAGCCGTGCAGACGGCCTTTGCCACACGCCAGGCCGCACCTCCAGCCCAAGGCTGCACTCCGAGCAGCCGCCCAGGTCCTGCAGACTCAGACCCAGCGGACGGAGTGCCAGCCCCCCGAATCCCAGCACCCTGAGCATGCTCTAGCTAAGAAGTGGCGGGGGGGAACAACGTTGGAGGACGTGACCCCTTCCCTGGGCCAGGCCCCGGGCACAGAGACTCACTCCTGCCCTAGCAGCCCTGACCAGGACACGGGGACAGGCAGACCAGTGCAGGGTCACCACTGTGCAACCAGGGTAGGCCAGGCTGCACGGCCAACTCAGCCCCCCGGAGCTGTACAGCACTTCAGGGGTCCGGTGCCCAGCGTGAGCCAGAGGACCCACACCCCACCCGACCCTGGGCATCGCTGGGGCCAGCCACTGACCTTGGTCACAGTCCTTCCCCTGGTAGCCGGCAGGACACAGCTTGCCACACTGGCCGCTGACGGGGTCACAGGATATGCCCTGAGGGCAGGAACACACCTGTAGGCATCCAGGCCCAAAGAAGCCCGGCACACACTCTGCAGGGGGTGAGAAGAGAGAGAAGAGAGGGGCCTGCAGGGTCAGCCAGCCTGGGGCCCTCCCCGACTCCCCACCACCCCTGCACTCACCGTCCTGACACCGCTCGCCCCGGAAGCCCGCCTTGCAGGAGCAGCTGCCATCCCTCCGGTCACAGGACAGCGTGTTCCGCTGCTCACACTGGCACTCCTCCGAGCAGCCGGGCCCGAAGACCCACGGCGGACAGGCTGCACCCACAGAACCAAGAGGGGGGCCTGCCTACCTGTGTGCACCAGCCCCTCCTGGGTCCCAGGGTCTCCAGCCCCCCAGGAGCCGCTCAGAGAGGCACGGCCCGCCCCAGCCACTGGGACCACTGTGCCTATTTCATAGATGAGAAACAGGGTCTCAGCGAAGTCCAGGCATTGGCCCCGGGTCACGCCACCTCCCAGCCAGGAGACTCTCGGAATCCCAATCTCCCTTTAAATAATCCTTCCGGCAAAGTCCCGTACAGAGCTCCCAGATGAAGTCTGCTCATCATCCCCCACCTGTTCCCCACCAGCCCGCCAGCAAGGGGTGACCCCACTGGGGACTCAGGACTCACACTTGCTGCCGGGAAACTCCAAAAGCCAAGGTGAGCCCCGTGCCCCAGAAGATTCCAAGGGTGGCCTGCCTTTGCCCACACTGCCGCCGTCCCGTTAGCCCAGTTGTGGGGCTAGGAGGCGTCAGAAGGCTGGGGACCACCCCCCTCCCAGACACCCTGAAGGCCAGCACAGACCGGAGGACACAGCTCTGGGCCCCTGGGGTGGAGCCCACATGCCAGCGGAGGGACCTCGCTGAGCCCCGCGTCCTCTGCAGAACAGTCACTCCCAAGCCTGAGTGTGGGCAGCAAGGCTCAGGAGCACTCGGCCCTACTGTGAGGCACCCCCACCCCCTGGACACAGGCCACCAGGGCAGAGGACTCACCCAGGTGGCAGAAGCGGCCGTAGAGCCCCGGGTCACAGAGGCAGGCCCCATAGAGGCGGTGGCACCGGCCACGGTTGGCACAGTGGCACTTCTTGTGACATTGCTTGCCGTAGAAGCCCTTGGGGCAGCCTGTGGGATGCGAGGTCCCTTAAGTGCCCACCTGGACACGTCCCCACACCCGTGGAGGTGCTCCAAGGGTCCCCTGTGCCCAGCATAGGAGCTAGGAGTGGTCCAGGCCACCAGGGCAGGGCCAGAGGCTTTGGAGCCACCAGCAGCCTGAGGACTCTGCATCCCAGACAGGGAGGGGTCCGGGGGCAGACAAGGGCACCACGAGGACAGGGCAGACACAAGATGAGCCATGGATATGGCCATCTGCCCCGGCTGGCCTGTCTCCCCAGCGTCTGTGGTCTGGAGAATGGCCCGGGGCACAAAGCCAAGCACATTCTTCAGCATACACGTGGGAGATGCACAAAGACCTCACCCCGGTCTCCTGTGTCTGACCCCCATCTACCACATCCTGACTTCCCATCCCTCGGTGGTCACCTAGCCCAACCTCTGGCTTTCAGAGAACAAAGGGCACACAGCCCCAGCCAGCCAGCATCCCAGGACCAAGCTCAGGGGGCCCCGGGGCTAGGAGAGGGCATCTGGATTTCCCTGCCAAAGTGCCTCCCTCAGGCTCGCTCCTGCCCCAGTCCTGCCTCCTGAAGGCCTGCAGGGAGCGGAACAGTCACCCCGAAATATGGCCACGCCTAAATCCCCAGGATCTACAGGTGAGACTCCTGGGTTATCCTAATCCATGAGCGTCCTTAAAAGAGAAAGGAGAGAAAAACCGGACATGGGAAGGCTGACCAAGAGGCTGGAGGGGCACAGCTTCTAGCCCACGGCTGGTTTCAAAGGGAAGGGCAGGGACGCGGACGAGCCGCAAAGTCCGACCAGCGGGAGGAGGAGGACAGCCCTGCGAGGTTGCCGCCCCGAAGCCCTGGGACGGGTTCCAGGGACTGAAACTACCCCTTATTAAGACAAGAAATTCTCGACACATTAGCTACATCTCCAGCAAAAGAGGCAGAATTTCAAAGGTCTGCAGACTTAAAGGTAAAGCCTCAGTCGCCTGGGGAAATTTATCTAAGGCCACCCTCAAATTCAAAAAATGTAGACACTCCCCAGTTCGAAAGGACAGCAATGTGTCCCGTGCAGCCATAGGCCCAGACAAATCCCACCCAGCCACCAAAGAGCTCTACTTGAATGCTTCCAGGAACGGGGAGCTCACTACCTTACAGGGGAACCCATTGCAAAGGTGCTGTTCTGCCAAGTCTTCAGCACGTGCTCCCGTGGGTTCCCAGGAAAAGCAAACAGTGGAAAAGCTACGCTGCTCTCACCACGTCGTTGCTTTCCCCCTCCCCACCCCGCAGAAGGCAGGCGGCCAGGAGAAGCCAGCAGGCCCGCTGAACAGTCGCGTCCTATCGCCTCCACCCCAGGGACACTCCAGAGCCCCAGGAGGGGCTGCACCCACCGTCCTCACAGCGGGCTCCACCGACGCCAGGGGGGCAGCGGCAGGCGCCCGTCGCGGGGTCGCAGGTCCCGCCATTCTGGCAGCCGCAGGAGAGGCTGCAGTTCTTTCCGAAGGTGTCTGGAGGGCAAGCTGCAGGCAGGGACGGTGAAGCGCGAGGGTCACCCACCTGCAGGACTCTGGGCCCAGCAGCCCCTCTAGGCATGCTGAGCAACCCTCCCGGTATGTGAGCCACCATTCAGAAGCAACGGACCAGAGGCACTCGTGCCCCTGGCCCTGCCCCAGCACGCAGCAGACATCACTAATCGATCACCGTGTCCTCGCCCTCTGAACTCCAGCACAGCCAGCTTCTCGGCAGGGCTTTCAGCACATAGAGCCCCGGACACCGACCAGCACCGTGTGCCTGGCCCAGGGTCACCGGACAGGGCTGGGAGGGCAGGTCTCAAAAGTACTCCAGCTACCGACCTGCCGGTGGCCTGGGTCATGGCTGCTCTCACCCAGGACGTGGACATGACTGTTCGCCCACCAGCTACTCTTCGTCAGACCCCCTCCACTGCCTTAGTTGCTGGCCTGCTTGCCGTGGACCATCCAAGAGGGGCAGATGCCAGGCACTGCCAGGCCCCGGGACCCCCTGCCAGGGTGGCCGCTTGCAGGTCCCCGGGGCTCACACAACCCCCAGCCTTGTGTCCTCACTCTCATTGCAGATGAGGCCGGTCCAGCCCTCGGGGCAGTCGCAGCCATCCAGGCCCGGGAGGCAGTTCCCCCCATTCCTACAGTCGTCACACGTGAGGCTGCAGTCCTGGCCGAAGGAGGCGTCCAGGCAGACTGGGGCAGACCAGCGGGGGGGGGGGGACGTCAGGGCCTGACGTCCAGCCAGGCTCAGCCCCACACATGCTGTGCAAGCCCAGCACCATCTCTGAGCCTTGGTCAAACAAAACCACTACCAGGCTCTTCCTCAAGCCCAAGACCAGCGGTGGGCAGCGGCCGGGCTGAGCGGGCGTGGGCCGTGGTGCCTGAGAGCAGAAGCCCCACGGCTGGGCCCACCTCTCACCAAACTTCTCCATCAGTGTGTGCTCGCCCCGGGCCTCGGCGGCCGCCTCCTCCTCCTCCTCCTGGACCCCAACATAGTCGTCTTGGAAGAGGTGAGGCAGTTCGTCCAGGAGCACCGCGACGTGCGGGAGGGGCCGTGCAAAGGGCAGCTGGCCGTCCAGGTCCACCTCGGGGATCTCCAGGGCTGGGTGGGGGCACAAAGGCCCCTTAGCCCCTGCCACCCACCGTCCTCCTTGGTCCTGGATCCTCCTGCCCCTTGGTGCCCAGTGCCCAGATGCAGCCCAGGGCCTGAGCCCCTCCCCAGGGCTCCTACCCACAGCCCCTGCTGCACCCCTCCTCAGGGTGGTGGCAAGGGGGCATCCCAGCTGCACTCCTGACCAAGCATGGAAGGGGGAGGCGGGGGCGGGGGCTCTCTTCCCCTTGGACGCTGTCCCCCATCCCTTGCGTCACCTGGGCAGTGCAGGAGCTGGACCACCCAGGACCCCCGGGCAGCACCCTGCCCTGGAGGATGCCCCGTCTGACGAGCCCCTCCCCCGCTGCTGCCCGGGGCCTGGCCCAGAGCAGGAGGCGGGACTGAAGTGGGTCCATGCAGCCAGGGAGGGGAGTACGGGGGCACCAGGAGCAGGTGCCTGAGAAGGCGGGGTCCCCGCAGGGAGAGGCAGAGACTCACGGGCACAGCCCCTGCGGTCCTCGTCCAGCCGGAAGCCAGCCTCGCAGGAGCACTGGAAGGAGCCCGCCAGGTTGGTGCAGTGGTGCTCACAGCCGCCACGGCCAGAGGCACATTCATCCACGTCTGCAGGCAGACCCGGGGCTGGTGGGGCCTATTCCCTGGGGGTCGGGGACGCGGGGCCCTCCCACCCCGTCTATGCCCACTGGACTGAGGCCACGGCCAGAGCTGCTGAGGCAGGCCCGCTCCACAGCCATCCTCCTGTGTCCAGCGTCAGAGCGACAGTGGACGCCAGCCCGGGGGAGGCCAGGTGGGAGCAGCCAGGGGCACAGGCCCAGCCCGTGAGCGAGACATCGCTAGTGGGGGGCACAGGGAGGTCGCGCGGCTCTGCGGGCAGCAGGTGCTCAAGCAAGGCCCTGGGGCGGAGCACAGCGAGGGGCCACCCCCAGCGGCCCCACAGCGGCTCCCCGCTCACCACCACTCACCCTCACACCCGCAGCCGTCGGTGCTGAGCCGGTAGCCGGCATAGCAGCCACACTCGTACCCGCCGGGGCTGTTGGTGCAGGCCTGCTGGCAGCACGGGGAGGCTGCACAGTCGTCCACGTCTGCGGGGCACACACCAGGGCCACTGGTTCCTGCCTGCATGCATGCCCACCAACACACGTGCCCCGCACGTGCTCACACACGTCCACGCAGCACCCTGGCCCCGCAGACACACACACAGGACATGCGCCGCGGCCCCAGGGCCGCCCTGCCCGCTGTGGGGGCCGGACGGGGGGCTGCAGGATGGTGGGGATTCCATCTTGCAGCAGGGTCCCCCCTGAAGAGAACCTTTACACCTCTCAGGGTTCCAGGTGCTACTCCCAGCAATCGGGGCATTGACCCAAGTGACTGAGCCGGGTGGGGGCGCCCGCTGGGGCTGACGGGGTGCGGGTGCCGAGTGCTCAGCAGGACTCACACTCGGCCCAGCCCCCGGCCCAGGGCAGAGCGAGCAGGATGGGGAGCACAGGAGGGAGCTGCCGAGTCAGGGCATCAAGCAGACACACAGACGGGGGGGTGGGGGGCAGCGTGCAGGGAACCGCTGCGCACCGATGCACGTCTTCTGGTCCTCGTCCAGCTCATAACCATGGGGGCAGGTGCAGAGCGGCCCCGCACTGGTGTGGCTGCAGCCATGCGAGCAGCCCCCATTGTTTGCCTCGCAGCTGTTCACAATCTCCATCTCGATACCTGTGACGAGACCCGCCAGTAGGGACGTGGGATGTGGTCCTGGTGACCCCCTCCCATGGTACCCCCTGACCCCGGCAGCCAGCCTGCAGCCCCCAGGCCCATCTTACTGGGAAACAGGCTATACCCAGCTCCTGGGCTGGGTGGGCTCTGGAATGTTCTGCCCCTCCTGCCCCCCTCCCCACGCCACCCCGGGCCCACCTCAGCCCCCACACCCAGCACTGCCCCTGGCTGACAGGACAGCTCTACCCCTTGGCCAGGCCACAGCACGCCAGTGCCCGTGGGATCTGGGGAACTGCGTCGCTGCTCCCAGGTCTCTCCACACTCCAGGGTCCAGGGCCCGCCCGCTGTCCACTCACGGTAGCACTGCCGGCCGTCAGCACCCAGCTCGTAGCCGGCGTGGCACAGGCAGGTGAAGGACCCCCGGGTGTTGAGGCAGCCATGGGCACACTGGGCCTGCCCTGTGGCACATTCATCCACATCTGCACGGGAGAGATCGAGGCGGAGGGTTCTGGACTGCTGGCCTGGGAGGTGCGGCCCCAGGGTGGGGCTCAGTGTGGAGGGGTCCCACTGGGGGTCAGGGCTCAGACACAGGGCTCCCTCCCCAGGTCGTGTTCCAAGGCTCTGTGACAGGCAGCCCACCAGAGCGTCCACGTTCCCATCAACAGCACCCGGGGGAGAACCACGCTCCCTGTGAGGGCGAGGAGGGCACAGGTCTGGGCCAGCAGCACTGGGCAACGGGGTCCGTCTCTAAACCCACCTGCCTTGGCTGTGCTGCCCGCCCCATCACCAAGCCCAGTCTCGGGCCGCCACAGGGGCCTTTCCATGGCCTGCCTCTAGGGGCCTGTGGACACCGGGGGCCATCGTCAGCCTCCCCACCCACAGCACTGGCCATGAGGGCCCAGATCTTGGGGTCTGATCCCCAACATTGCTTGGGTCACACCCCCTGAGATTCCTTGGGATGAAGCTGGCCCTCGGCCCGCTTCCTGCGGAGCCCTCCACAGCAGCAGGGCAAGGGCGCCTCACACCCTCCTTCCTGGTGTCCGTGCCGTGGGGCCCGTACCCAGCAGCACCGCCTCTCAGACCCCCACCTAGGACGCCTGGGGAAACGGCCACCGCCTGCCCTGGATGCAGCCCGAGGGCGACGGGGGGACATGCAAGACCCCTCCCCAGAGCTGCATGTACAGGGAGGAGGGGGCCGCCCAAATTCCTGGGATGGGTAATAAACACCGTAGGCTGCGCGGCCTGCACCCCCGAAGCCAAGGATGAAGGGGCGTGTTCTAGAAAGTGGCGCCCAGCTGGGATCTGGGAAGATTCTAAGTGCACGTGTTAACAAACCCATAGAAACATCCAGAAGCCGGCTGCAGAGACGGCCGTGGCGCTCCCGGGATTCTCCCTTCCTTGTCTCCGCGGCCTCTTCTGTTTCCCTGACGACCACATACTTACTACTAAGCTAACACAACAACTACTGAAAACCCAACCTGAGCCCGCCAGCTTCTGCTGAAATGAGACTCACGCTCCTCGAATGTGTCCCTGTCCCCCGCCCAAGGTCGGGCGCAGCAGCGGCTGGGCCCGGGTCCCCCCACAGCTGGCCCCAGGGTGGGGCTGGCGCACGGGGAGGGCACCTTACCTTCACAGGACCTGCGGTCGGACGCCAGCAGGAAGCCCGTGTGGCACTCACAGTGCGCGAGGCCGCGACGCACCTGGCATGTGTGCATGCAGCCGCCGTTCCGGTCTGCGCACGGGTTTCTCCCTGCGGTCACAGGCCCAGAAGGATGGAGCAAAGGGAAGGAGGGGGGCTCCAGCAGATCTGGGGTGTCCCAGGCCTCTCATGAGTCCCCCCCAGGCTCGGTGGGGGTCTCCCCTCCCCCAGATGTGGGAGCCCCCAAGACACCCTGAGAAGACAGGATGCCCGCCAGCTCCTCTAAGCCCTCTCCTACTCAGAGCCAAGCCGCCCTGCAGCCCCCCAGCCCTGCGACCCCATGGCACTCTGACCACCCTGCTCAGCCCCTCGGGCCCACCCTCACCCCTGGCCTGGGACCCACGAGGGCAGGTGTGGGGAGTACTCTCCGTATGTGCATCCCAGCACCCCGTCATTTCCACATCTTGGGGCCCCGAGCCTGCCCCACCATCTCCATCTGCAAAGCTCCTCCTTCCATGACAGGCAGCCCCGAGACCCCAGGGCAAGATGCCAGGTGGGGCCCAGCCACCCGATGGCTGGGCCTGGGTCCCACTTGCCCACACAAAGCCCAGGGCAGGCATTAGAACTGAGAACAACGCAGGATGCCCTTCCTTGTCATACCCCGCATGCCCCATCCCGGACTTCCTGCCCCCAACAGATGCGTGATCCCAGAGCACAGCCTAAGGGGCTTCCTTCCCCACACCCCCCGGGGGCTGGACGATACCCCCACCACCTCCGGGCAGCCAAGGGGCCCTGCCTCCCCCGAGCCCCACTTCCAGCCCCAGCGGCCAAGCAGGGAGGCGAGTCCAGCATCTGTCCCAGCAGCAGCCCTGGGCTCAGACTTTGGGGTCCGTGGGCGGGCCTGTGGGTCTGTGGAGTACGGGAGTCCTGGTGGGGGTCCCAGCCCCAGTGCCCCTCACCCGAGGGCTGGCAGCACACTCACGGACACAGCGCTTCCCATCCTCCTGGAGCTGGAACTCGGGGCGGCACTGGCAGCGGAGCTGGGTTGCCGTGAGCTGGACGCACTGGTGCTGGCAGCCGCCGTTGCCCACGGCACAGGAGTGTATGGCTGGGGACACAGACAGGAGCTGTGGACACAGCCCCTGAGGATGACCCAGCCGAGGGGCCTGCCTCCTGCAGAAACCTTCCAGGACCCTCTGTGGCCCTCTTCCTGTCCGTCTCTGTCCCAGAAGCAGGGACTTGGAGAGGGGACACTGTTCCTACAGTGCTCACAGGCCGGGCTTCGCTTCTCGGCCCATACACAGGGTACACAGACCACGATCCACTTCTGGGTCCTCGTCCCCAGGCTGCCTGAGGACCGGGTGTAGACAGGCACTCCAGAGCCACCCCACATCACCCAGCACGGAATGCAACACACGGGGGGCCCTGCTGAGAGCCAGCGCGTCCGGAGCCCAGAGGCCAAGCAGACTGGGAGGCTCCCGGAGGAGGCGGCAGGCCAGCTGTGGGCGGTGGGGGCCCAGACATTTCCACTCTCCTGTCGGGCCAAGCCAGCGTGGGCGTGGGGCTGCCAGGGAGGTCACCGTGGCCCAGAGGCCTGGCCTCCAGCTCCCGGTGGAGCAGGCCAGCTCCTGCTGACCCTCGGCGGTTTGTGTGGGAGCAGGAGCCGTAGGCCTGGCGGCACCGAGCGACAGCCACGGCATCCACACACGCTAGGCACATGGCCTCGGGGCTCTGAGGATGCTAGGACCATGCAGATGCCAGAAGCAGGGCCCTTCAAGCGAGGCAAGCATGTTCGCGAAATCCGAAACACCGCACTCGCGAGAGGACCCAGTGTCCTCACCTGAGGCACAGGGTTGGGGAGCCCCTGCCGAGGGTCCCAGCCCGAGGGGGGTGCGCCCAGGGAGGACACGAGGGTGGCAGCGACGGCTCTGTCTCCTGGCTGCACCTGCCACGTGCTCAGCAGAGCGGCAGAGACACGAGGCCTGGGCCCAACCACAGCCAGCCAGGCTGCCCCTGTCTGCTGTCCCCTCAGCCACGAACCCCCTTCCCCACCCAGCCACCCCGACTCTGCTTTGACCCCCAAGGCCCCGCCTGCCCCACCTGCCACGCTACGCTTCAGCCACCACCGTCACTCAGACGTTTCCGAGCAGGACCGGAGCCCCCCCCCGCCAGTCCTGGGGCTATTCGTGTTCATGACTCCAACTGCATCCCTGCTTGAGACTCGTAATGGGGACCAGAAGCCCCTCCTGACAGGGTGGGACGGGCACACAGAGAGCGGTCCTGGAGCCCAGGGCAGGGGGGCCAGCAGGACAGGCCCCACGGCCGCCAGGAGGACCCAGGGAGCTGTGGCAGGGCGGGCAAGGAGCCCCTCCTGCCAGAGCCCCCAGGTCAGGCCCAGGGACAATCAGGCACAGTGCCCGCGGCAGCAGGCAGGGGAGAAATCACCGGCGGGGGGGGGCAGGCAGAGGGAGCCTAGGCTCCCGTCTCCTGCCACTCGGCCGCACGGTCCTGAGGTCCCAGATGCTCCCCAGCTGTGTGCATGAGGGAGCCAAGCCCAGAGTCCTGTGCCACGGGTTCCGGAAAGCTCGGCGAGGCAGATTCTTCTCAGCACTGGGCTGTCAGCTCGGGGAGGGGCCGGCTTTGGCGTGGCCAGTGCCCAGAGCTGGTGGGGAAATTTCCAGGCCCCTCGGATCACTGCACAGTCCGGCCATGGAATCCACTTCCCAGCCTGGACGCTCCCGCAAATCAGGACCGCGCTCCGACCTGAGGCAAAGCTGAGAGCCCGGCAGGAAACGGGAGGTTCCGGGGTGAGTGCTCGTGTCCCTCCCAGAGTCACAGGCGAACCCCTAAAACTGAACCTCCGACATGACTGTGCTCAGAGACATGGCTTTCGTGGAGGAACCTAAAGTTATGTGAGGTCATAAAGGTGCGGCCCCGACCCGACAGAATTGGCGTCCTTGTAAGAAGAGACGCGAGATCTCTGTCTCTCTGTGTCTCTCTCTCCAGCACAGGAGGCCACAGGGAGAAGGGCCACCAGGAAGGGGCCCCCACCAGGAACCACTGGTGGGCACCATGATCTGGAATTTCCCGCCTCCAGAGCGGCGAGAAAGTAAATTTCTGCTCCTCAAGCCACCCTGTTGCGGTACTTGTTACAGGGGCCTGACCTAATACATCCTCCCCCCGGGTTTGCAAGTTCCAGGACCCGCGGCTTCTAGAACCCTCGCGGTCCCAGGAGCTGGACTGCAACCCCGCCTTCTGCCAGCAGGGGCCGCCACCACCCAGGAGCCTGGGGTGAGGAGTCCACTCACAAAGGCAACGGGCCCCCGAGCTAACACCCACATCCGTGGCCCCCCCCCCCAGGGGCTCTGCTTGTGCAGGCACAGGGGGCAGCCCTGAGACCTGGGCGCAGATTTGGAGCTGGAGGCCAGCGCCAGGTGCATCCAAGTGCCGCGGAGCTGGACGGCTGAGCTGGACGGCTGACTCGGAGCGGCTCTGCTGGCACGGCAAGGGGCTGTGCCCTGGCAGGCCCCCAGCGGGAGGGCAGGGCTGTCAGCAGCACGCCGAGCCCACCAGCCAAGCCCAGCCCCGTGGTTTCTGGGCGGGCTCGGGGGTGGCTCTGGTTCCCGCTGCCTTCACGGGGTTTGGTAATTACTGCCCTCGTACTGGCTTGGTTTTGAGGTCCCAAGAGCCTCCCGCCGCGTGTGGTCAAAGGCCACCCACACGGTCCTTCCTTCTAGAAAGCCCTCTGCTGGAGACAGGACCAGCATGGCAGGGCAGAAGGGGAAACTCACTTGGGCTCTGCCCGCCTCATCCCTCCGGGCACGGGTTGCCTACTCCTCTGCCTTGTGCGTGCTGACCTGCCCCCCCCTCCGGCTGGGGCCCCCTGCTGCAGGCGGCCAAGAGTAATTGCGGCTCTGCAAGTGGCCGCCCTCGCCCACGTGCCAGGGGCTGGACCAGCCTCATCACAGACCACACACCCACCAGCCACTACCGCTCCGAAGTCCCAGCCAGGGAGAGACAGCCACGAGGGGGGGCTCTAGGATCCAGGCTGTGCCCACCGCCTGCCCAGCACCACCCACCTCGGGGTAAAGCTAAGGCAGGAACCGCGGGCTCTGCTGTCGCCCCTGGGTGCGCACCCCGCTGCTGTTCACACAGCCCAGCCCCCCAGCCCCAACCCTCCCTGCCGCATGGCCCCATCTGCTCTTGCTTCCCCTCTGGGTGACCGCTGCCGTGGCTCCCCTGGACTGGACCGTGACCATCCCATCACCCCTGGGTGCTGGCAGTCTGCACTGCAGGGCTCCTGGGCTTGGGCAAAGCCACGAATTCCCAGGGGTGTCTCAGGGGTGGGGCTGCCCTTCCTGCCGCCGCATCCAGACTCATGGGCCCCTCGGGGCTGGGAAGGCACACGCCTTTCTTGCAGCTGCAGCCTGCTTCAGGATTTGGGGGGCACTAGAGAACATTCTCAGAATTGCACGTGCAGCTTCACAGGGAGGGGTCTGAAGACGAGCCGGAGAGCTCTACCTTCCCACCACCTGTGGCTTTGGTGCCAGCCCCAGAGGCTGCCAACAGGGCCTCCAGCAGGGCCAAGCAGCCTCCCCTCTGAGGGCTAGAAGGCCCTGTGCAGTCCCTTGCTGCCCCCTCACTGGCAGACCCCCCGGCCTGGTGGGGAAAGAGACTCCCCTGAGGCCCAGGGAAAGGCAGAGCTGGGGAGCCCCTCCTCCATGCTGTGGGCACCACAGGGCCCATGGGGCTCCCAGGAGAGGGAACCAGGGTAGGGGCTTCTAGCCATTGGTGAAGGGGGGTGGGGAGTGCATGCTGACACCAGAATCCTCCCCAAGGTCTGGTGTTGGGATGGGGAGAGTGAGGCAAGTCCAAAAGGCCATAGGGGCAGAGGCCGAGGGGAGGGGGAAGACGGATACCCCACCTCTGTCAAGTGGCCGGCCCAGGGCATCCAGGGATATCGTGCTCCCTCACAGAGACCCCCTGGCGTACCACTTGCCTAAGGGGACAGGGAGAAGCATCCAAGTCCAAGAACAGGATCCAGAAGGGACCTCGGGGCAGGTGTCCTGCTGGCTCAGAGAGCACGGCTGCACAGAGGAGGCGGGGAAACCAGCGCCAGATGCTCCAGCACCCAGCGGCGGGTGTCCGTGGGTTACAAGCTGGCGCTCTGCAAGGTGTCCCGGCAAAGCAAGAACATCACTTGACCAAGCACTCCCAGGCCTACTGCCCCAAGTTGGGAAAGGAAACCCAGCTCCGTGACCTGAGGGTGACAAGCCGGACAAATAACCCCGGGGCCTGCGCCTCCCACCTGAGTCTGAGGGACACCCGGGAAGGCTCCCTGGCAATGGAGTGCCCCACGATGCCGGGCTACTGCTGCTTCTCTGGGGCCCAGGCTAAGTGGGTGGTGCTTGGGGGGCCTCGGGCTAATAGCAAAATCCTTCTTGCAAATTCTCATTTTTAAGAATTGAAACCCTTTTGTGTTTTATTTCCACCAGATCTTCTGCAAAGGAGAGTTGGGGGAAAGCTGTGCATTTCCTGTCCTCTCCCTGCCTTGGAGGCAAGTTCCACAATTGTTTCAAGGCCCCACTTGTGTGTTTCAAGCCCCCCCCCCAAGTGTGCCTCCTTTGAGGACTTCCCGAAATCCCTCAGGGCCTCATGACCTGGCAACGTCCTGAGAGATCACAGCACACAGGAACAACGGTCAACTCCCCGGGACTCCTTCTCCACCCCCAACCTCCCAGCTGCTGGAGGGGAGCGGGTGCCTGGGGCCATTTCCTGCCAGCTGAAAAGTCCCAGGAGAGTGCACAGCACCCCTCCCCCAGAAGAGGATCCCAGCAGGCCCCAGGGGAGGGGTTCCAGAGCAGCTAGCAGCTGTACCCCAGCTGTGCAGCAGGCCTCACAGCTGCCAGGGGGGCGGGGGGAGGGGAGGATGGGGGTTCCTGTATTAACCCCTCCCATAAGTGTCTGCTGCAGCCCTCCTGTGGTCTGAGCGCAGAAGGTGCCCTGCCAATCTCGGACCAGGCCCAGCTCTTCCCTTGTCCTGTACCTGGGAGTCCTGGAGGAGAGGGGGCCAGGGCCCCACAGTTCCCGAGAACTGGCAGGAAGTCCAGCTCCACCCCACTCAGAGCCCTCGGAGGGTCCAGCAACACCCTCCACCAGGCCCCTACCTGGAAGCCCTCACCCGTGATGTGAGACGCGGGGCCACCCCTGCCTACACACCCAAGGCTGCCGGTGCGGCTGGACGGGTCCCTCAGCCACCAAAAGGGGTACATTAGTAAGATGGGCAGACACTTCCCTCTGCCTGGGAAGAAGCTCCCTGGAGAACCCTGTCCACTCCAGAAGTTTCTAGCAAAGCCCAAGTCCCTCCAGGAATGGCAGCTCCCAGTGGACCAAGCCTGACAAATCCGCCCCAATCCCAGACTCCCCTGGGGAACCCGGGCACCGGCCTGCACCCTGGCAAGCTGTCAGCTCCTAGGAATTTTTGGTACAAAGAAGCCACCAAAAATAGCCAGGTGTGTGCAGGTAAGCGGTGCACGGTGTAGATTTCCTGCTGGGAGTTATGATCAAAAAAGAGAAAGAGGGGCGCCTGGGTGGCACAGTGGTTAAGCATCTGCCTTCGGCTCAGGGCGTGATCCCGGTGTTGTGGGATCGAGCCCCACATCAGGCTCCTCCGCTATGAGCCTGCTTCTTCCTCTCCCACTCCCTCTGCTTGTGTTCCCTCTCTCGCTGGCTGTCTCTATCTCTGTCAAATAAATAAATAAAATCTTTAAAAAAAAAAAAAAAAAAAGAGAAAGAAAAGCCAAACACCAGCGTTGAGGAAACCACTTCCAGCGATGGGGAGCAGCCAGGAGGTGGGCAGTAGCACCGAGAGAGCCGGAGGCCACCTGGGGCCTGCCTGGGTGCATGGTGTTGGGGTGCCAGGCAGAGGGACCCTGAGGTCCCAGCAGCCTCCCGCCAGGCTGTGCAGACCACACCCAGAAGCCCCGGCAGCAGAAGCTGAAGAGACCTTCAAAATAAGCAAATGCCACAAATCACGACTTCTGGAGGCCAGAGCCCACGCAGGGAAGGCTCCTGGGAAGAGCTCCAGCATAGCAAGGGGATGGGCTGGGGGCAGGGCAAGGCTGAGGGGCGCCCCTCCGGAATGTCCCTCAGCCAACAGCTTAAGGCCACTCTTAGAGGCCACCACCTGTTCCCCTGTGGCCAGGAAGGCCGGCATTCATCCTGTCCGTTCCCCCCTCAGCAGTGGGCACTCCTGCCGTCCAACACTGCAGTGAAGGCCATCATCGGCCGACAGGGAGACCAGAGAGACGGGGGGAGGTGTGTCCCAGCCCCAGGCCCCGCACAGGGGAGCCGCGGCAGGGAGGGGGCAGAGGGCACCAGGCCCGGCCCAGCCCACCGTGGGCCAGCCCCCAGGGACCCCCCCTTTCTGGGATGTCCAGGGGGCCTGGGTGAACCAGCAGGCTCCCAGAAGCCCCCTCCGCAGCCCCCAGCAGACAGCAGCTGGGGGCCGCAACCCGTCAGATTTGTCTGGAAGCACATTACAACACTTCCCACATCTGTTTCCACTTCCCAGCCCTGAGAAGCCGTGGGGCAGCTGCCTCACGCCCTGAGCGGCGCCCGGACATGTGAGAGTGTGTGTGCCCGGAGGGCCCCCCAGGGCTGGCGGGCCGCCCTGCCACAGAGCAGCAAGCCGTGCAGGAATGAGGCCGCTCAGAGCCTGCCGGGCCCACTCCGTGTCTGCGGGGTGGAAACAAGGGGTGTCCTGCCCCCCAGAGAATGACCACCACACGGCCTCCTGGACACAGCAGCCCCGTGCCCTCAGCCCCTGCATCCAGAGCCAGCCAGGGGACCAGACCCTGGCCTGCAGACCCTTCACCCTCCACGCCCCAGCTCAGTGGGCACCTGGGGCTGTCCCTCTCTTCCTGGTGACCCTCTGTGCTTGCGGGGACAGCAGGCTGTGGCCAGGCCACCTCCATCAAGTCCCCACAGAAGAAAGGCCCTGCAGGGGAAGTAGGGGCCAGGGTCCCGCTTCTCAGCCACCTCTTCCCCACCTGCCACAGCCAGGCCCCAGCACTCCCCAAGGCTGGGTGGGGGCACCTGGGCCCAGGAACCCCAGCTCTGTGGGCCAAGAGTGGCCTCATGCTGGCCCTGCCCCTGCCCTCACCAGCCTCCCTGCCACCCAGCAAGCACCCAAGTCACCCCTGAGTTTGGTCCCCAGGCCTGGGACCCTGCTGACCCACCACCACAGCTTCTGAGAAGGCCCTACAGTACGGTGCCCCAGGGGCTCCTCCCCAAGTCAAGAGAGGCCCCCCAGGAACATGGCCTCAGTATCCCAGGGTCACAGGGCTCAGCCTCAGCATAGGGGAGCCAGGCCCTGGGGACCCAGTCTTTCCCTCACGTGCCTGAAGGCGCACTGCCCGTGACAGGCCGCCAGCCCCAAGGAGCTGCACACAGTCCGCAGGACGCAGCCACTGAGCAGACAGGCCCCCTAGTGTCTCCCAGTCCAGGAGCACAGGGAGCCCAGCCCCATCCCGGGGGGCACAGCCAGGAGCGTGGGGGCACCGCCGAGGCCAGGAGCCCAGGCAGGGGGCCAGACACCCCCAGGGCTGCCGGGTGCTTACCCAAGCAGGTCCTGCCGTCCGCATGGAGCTGGAATCCGGGCTTGCACTCGCAGAGGTAGGAGCCTGGTGTGTTCACACATCTGTGCTGGCAGCCACCGTTGTGCAACTGGCACTCATCCACGTCTGGACGGAGACACAGGGCCGAGGGTTACCCGTCAGTACCCACCTGGGCGGGCCCCAGGGACCCCAGCCAGGCCCCCTCCTTGAGGACATGGAACCCCACCCAGGTGCCCGAGCTCCAAGCTCCGAGCCCACACTTGCCAGAACAGAGTGGGGAGAAGGCAGGGCCCGTCCCTCACACCTGGCCAGCCTGCTCAGGCGGAAGAGCCACCACCCCGGGGGTGGCCAGAATGTGAGGCATGCTAGGGGTCAGACAGAACACAGGGAACAGTGGTCTGGACAATGCGGTGGCTGCAGAGGGCACTGGGCTGAGGCGGGAAAGGCCCCACTCCTCGTGCCTTTCAAGACTGAACTTGGAGCTCAAGCAATATTCCCAAGTCCAGATCCAGAAACACGCTCAGGACAGTGCCAGCCGTTTCTCTGGGACCCATGAGCCCAAAAGGAAAAACCAGTAACTCATGAGATGCCCTTGCCAGGCTTTGGCAGCAGGAGAGTAGCGTTGAACAATGTCCCCCCAGATTCACATCCATCCATAGCCTCGGGGTGTGGCCTTAAGATGCTGGTGTAATTAGTTATCCATGCTGGATAAGGGGGGCCCTAAAACCAGCGACTAGGGTCCTGATCGAGACACACAGGAGGGCAGAGGTTGGAATGAGGTGGCCACTGCCAAGGAACAAGGGGGGCCACGAGAGGCTGGAAGGACAGGAGAAGGAGGGGTCCTCCCCTGGAGGTTTCGGAGGGAGCTGCTGGAACCTTGATGTTGAACTTCCAGCCTCTGAAACAGCCCGAGAACAAACGTCTATGGTTGTATTTGTTTTGGTCCCGGGAAACTCGGGTGGTGTCGGCCTGGGTTCCCCGGGGGCCTCCCAACGCTAGGGGACAGAAGACCACCAGCAACATCCCCAGGACAGGACCTCGTGCAGGTCCCAGGCACTCTGCTTCCAGGCGAACACCTCCCAGCTGAGACCACCAACCACCAGGGCCAGACATTCGTGCCCACCAAGCCTCAGGCCCCAAGGAAAGTGGTGACCAGAGGAGGATGGGGCCAGCCCAGAGGCCCTGCAGAGCCACCCCAGGAGCCCAGCTGAGCACTGGAGAGGCGGGAAGGCCCTCCCCAGAGCTGGAGGCCCGTGGGCCTGCACCCCAAGAGAGCCACCTCCTCCTGCAGGAATGCAGAGGCACAGAGAAGTTGGGGGCTGCCCTCACCTCTCATCCCTCCCTCCAGACTTCCATCTACCAACCTGGGCCCCCAGGGAGGCTGGGCAACAACGGAGGTGGTAAAAACAGGCTGCTGACACACTAGCGTGTGAGCTAACGCGAGGAGGGACGCAAATCTCCGGGAAACACGGAGACCGAGGAAGGGAGCCACTGCAGACACAGGGGGGCCCCGGGGCACCAGGCACAGGGACGGAAGCCCAGGCCCGGGCCTCGGGCCAGTCCACACCCCTCAGACGCCAGCCTCACCAACGGAGCAGCCAGCTTCCCCAATCACAAAAGCAGGGAGACGGACACACGGACATCTACAAGCCATGACTCCACCCTCCAGTTCCTACCCGTGAAAATGCCCAGCTTCCATGCTCCCAAAGGAAAATGCCAGCCGTCTGAGCCCACTTGTGAAGGGTGCCAAAGGTGGGGCACAGACGAGGCTCCCCTGGGCCAGCGCCAGCCCACCAGCTTATGCTTCCCACACACTGGAACCACGCCACCAGGCCGCCCTCTGAGAATGGACCTGGCACCCCAGAAATGACACCAAACCAACTCCAGGAGGCCAGCTCTGCACACAGGCCAGGTTCACTCCAGGGAGACCCCCGGGGCCCTGCCAAGTGCCTCAGAAGACGGAAGACCCAGGGAGGCTCTCTTCTGCCTGTGGTAGCCTGGAGCTCTCTCAGAATGGAGCCAGGTGATTCTCGGGAAGAAGCCTGAAGACAGAGGTCAAAGGCCCCCAGCAGAGCCCCCAAAAGGGTGGGGACAGAGGGACCCAGGGCCCTCCTGCAGGACAGTCAGCAGGGAGGTGAGTGGATGGAAGGACGGGGCGGGCAGCACCCACCCACAGGGGCTCAGAGAGGAGGTAAAAATGAGACTGCAGGGGGCATAGCCCTGGGCACACAGTAGGTGCTCAGCGAAGCTTTGGGGAAGATGTGCCAGGTGTGTGCTGTCTGAGGAGGGTGGATGGCAGCCTCAGTGTCCAGACCAGCCCTGCCAGGCATCACTCCAGCCCGCTGCTGTGCTCCTGACGCTGGGTGCACAGGCGGGCAGAGACGCCGGCTTCTGGAAACCCCGCTCTCAGCCGGCAGCTCCACATTCACACTCGGCTCAGTCCAGAGCCCCAGAGGGGGGAGAGGCTGGCTCAGGTGGCTGTACACCCCTGAGCAGCTCAGACACCTGGCTGGGGGGCCAAGCCTGCCTGGAGGACCACATCCTCCAGCAGCTCCTGGGCAGGTCTGAGCAAGCTGTCCAGGATGGAAGGGGAGCCCCAGACAGCATCAGCCCCTTGGCCAGCCCAGC
The DNA here is from genome assembly GCF_002007445.2 of Ailuropoda melanoleuca. Classification (NCBI taxonomy): domain Eukaryota; kingdom Metazoa; phylum Chordata; class Mammalia; order Carnivora; family Ursidae; genus Ailuropoda; species Ailuropoda melanoleuca. The sequence goes on from NC_048228.1 coordinate 2,005,654, forward strand.
AGCCCCGTGGGCTGCAAGGACACCGAATGGACAGACAGTCTGGGAAGAAGCACTCGGGGGATTCTGGGGCAGGAGACTGCTGTCAGCCAGCAGGGCCCCTGCAGCTGGGCTGCCCCGACAGCTGGGGCCTCCCACCCACGTGACCAGTTCTTCAGGCCCCCCTGCTGCCTGCAAAGAACATTCAGATTCAAGTGTCCACATCAGTGGACAGAAATCCTGCTCCCTGCTACGATGCACAGGCCCACGTCTGCATGCCATCTCCCATGGCGCCCCTCTTGGCAGGGGCAGGCACACTGACTGCAGCCCCAAGCTCTCCCCTGGCCCCTGGAGCTGCCCTGCCTGGTGATCGGCAACCTGCCCCTGGCAGGGACAGGATCTTCGAGAGGTGGCCCGGCAGGTGCAATGACACTCAGCCACCGCTTCCAGCACCACCGCGTGCTATCAGCCTGTGTGGGGGTCTGGACACAGCAGGCAGCTCAAGGCTGAAGGACCTGAGGCCTCCCCCTTCACTCTCTGGGCAAGGGAAGGCTGCTGAAGGGCAGCGGGACATTTGGCCACCCGACCTCCTGCTGGAGCCCTTTCACAGAGGAGACCGACACTCAGGAAGCAAGCCAGGACCCAGCTCCCTAACCCTGCCTGCCCCACTCCCAAGGCAGCCATGTGGGGGCAGAACAGAGCTGTCCTCAGCCGACTCCAGCCACCTACAGCTGCTGACCCTGTGACTGTGGCTGTGGCCCCCTCTGTGACCTGAGAGCCTCAGGCTCAGTGATCTTCAAGGAGAGTGGGATCAGCTGAATAACAGTCCTCCAAAGGGTCGCATCCTAATCCCTGGAGCCTTACGAGCAAAAGGGCCATTGCAGGTGGGCTTGTGTTAAGGACCCCGAGGTGGGCCCTGTGTCATCACAGGGTCCTTAAAGGAGGGGGAAGGAGGTCAGGGAGAAAGAGATGGGAAGACACAGGGCCTCTGGCCAGCCCGGCCTCCTGACTCCCCCAGTGAGGTCCACTGTGCTCTCGGGCTGGATGCCTCCCCGGGGCCTGTCCTGCAGGCCTGCTCTCTCTGGCCGTGCCTGCTTGCCCACACGCGGTGCTTCCTGGCATGGGACCAGTGCCCTGAGACACCCCAAACAGCAGGGCCCCAACTGAGCATTGACACCTTAGGCCCTGGAACTACAGAGAAAATATCACTCTCCCAGACAGCACAGAAGGGGGTCTGGATGCTCCCCACGGCCCGTGTCTCCCATGCTGACCCAGTGGGGGCAGGGATGATAGCCTGGTGCAAACCCCCTCTGCCCTCTCCAGCCTGAGGCCCAGCCACCACACGTCTGGTGCAGGTCATGCCTGCACGGGGAGGAGCTGGGAGCCCAGGAGCAGCGGGTCTGGAGCCGAGCTATTTGAAGGAACAGCCAGGCCAGGGGCCCTCGGGAGCGTGTGGTGCTGCCCTCAGCTGAGCTGTGTGGCTCGGGACTTCAGCGGCCTGGTGATGGGAACTGCCTCTCACCCTGGCACACGGTGACTGACACATCACCGTGGCGACAGTGGGCTGGCTCCCCAGCTCCTGCCTAGGGCAGCCTACCGCAATGCTGCAGGGAGCCCACGGACACTCCACCAGCTCCCGGGCCAGGGGCTCATGCGGGGTCGAATAAGCTGCCCCTCCAGAGACCCCCTAATCAGCCCATGCTTCCACGAAAATCTGAGCTCTCTGGGACGCTGCCAGGAAGCCCAGTCACGTAGTCACCAAGTTCAGAATCCTGCTCTCCCCCAAACATGCCACAGGGTCCTCATGCCCAGAGATGGCACCCCATCAACCACAGGCCCTCATCCTTTCCTCTCCACGCAGGCCCCAGAGCAGGGCCAGGGCTTCCCCAAAGCCCAGCCCCACGCAGCCCCAGCCTCTGGAGGCTATACAGCCTCAGACACTTACTGCCACCAGTGTGGCGACAGCACTGGCCTGGCCTTGGCTGAGCCACCAAGCAGGAGGGCTGACCACGCCCTGGGGACCCAGCCTGAGACCCAGCTGGCCGAGGGACAAAGCCAGGGACTGCCGCCATCAGGGGCCTGCCGCTCAGTGCTCCGTGTGCCCTTTGGCATGGCCCAGGGGACAGCAGAGCAGGGCCAATACCTCCAAGAAGACCAGGTGCCTGACACAGAGCCACATTTAGGGGCCAGGGACGGCCTGGAGGGGAGCGCCCTGTCCCTGCTGTGACCCCGGTGCGGACTCCCCCGGCCCCCACCTCTGCCTCCCATTTCTGAGGATGACCGGCCCCAAGCTCTAAGGAGCTACCGAGGGGAGGCTGGCCCAGCGTGCGTACCGCTAAAGTGCAGGGAGAGACAGGATGGACACAGACAAGGGTGTATCTGCTTTCCATGACCTGCTGGGGACCTCCCGGCTCACCCTGCAGCCCACTGGGCTGACCACACCCCCAAAGCTTGGGGACTCTGGAAGGGCAGACTTTATACCCCTCCCCCCCCCCCCCCCCCCGGAGCTGCCCGTGCCTGGGAAATGCCCTCCCCACCCCGTGCCACAGGCAAATGCAAGGGGCTGTTCTCTTCCCTCTGGTCAAGAGACCGTTCAGCTGTCAGCAGACCCCGCGGCCTGGCCAGAGAGGGGACGGAAGGTCCGATGACTCAGGGAGGAAGGGCCCTGTCCCAGAGGAAGCAGCCGCCAGCGGCACGGCACCCGCCCTGCTCCCTCCAGCCTCCGCGCTGTCAGCCAGCCGCCTGGGCGCTAGCTTCAAAAAGAGGTGCAAAGGGAGCCCACGGCAGAGCGGGGCGCCGGCCCCCCACCCCCGCGCAGAGCCCGCCCAGCGCCCACCTGGCCTCCGGTCACCGGCGATCACGGAGTAGCCGGCCTGGCCCAGGTGGCACGGGTAGCAGCCCCTCCAGAGGTAGCGGTAGTGCGTGCCCGCGACGCACGCCAGGCCCCCCAGGAGCCCGAGGCACCAGAGCGCCGCCAGTCCCCCGCGGCCACGGGACGCTCCCATGGCCCGTCAGCCAGCGGCTCGCACCCCAGCGGCCCCGCCGCGCTCTGAGCCCAGCGCCCCGNCCCCCGCCCCTCCCCCGCAGGCCGCCCTGGTCCCCCAGTGCACCACCCCGTGCCCCGTGCTTTCCAGCGCGCGCCCTGGCACCCGGACACAGACCCGCGCGCACGCACACAGGCACCCCTCGGGCAGACACACAGCGACACGTGCACAAACAGACCCACGTGTGCAAATACGCACGTGACACACACGAGACCCTGCACGGACATGTGCAGGCACATACACGCATGCCGAACACATACGTTCCTAGCACCCCCACGGAAGACCCCCACGCAATAAAGAAGCCACCCTGGTAAAGCTGCTCAGGGCTTTGGAAAGACAATCGTGGGGTTGGGTTCTGCCAAGCGTCAGGTGGATGGGGGGCCAGGCCCCTTGAGTCCAACCCACTGAAGTGGAAACCCCCAGGGCTAAAGACACCTGCAGCCCCCAAGCCCGGTGTCCAGCTCCCTGCACTATTGTGTCCTCCACTGGACAGGGGCTGGCACCTAGAGGGAGTCTGGGCAAGGGGATCCCCGCACCCCTGCAGCAGGTGGGCAAGGATCAGAGCAAAAATGGACACCCGAGCAAGGGCAGCAAGCCCCGGTGTCAGGCTCCATTAGCCCTGGAGGCACATCCAGCTCCTGGCCCCTGAACCCCGACTTTGCTCAAGGGCACAGCCTGAGGCTCTAGCTTTGTCCGGAGTGGGCAGCATCATAAGAACCTATGCACAGAGGCCTCATGAGCATTTGCCCTGCAGCCCCATGCAGACCCCCGGAGGTCTCACCCCTGGGACCCTGCCTAGGCCAGCCCTCCACCTCCAGGTCAATACTGGGACCAAGGCTCACCTGTGGGCAGGGTCCCGGGGGGCAACGTCAAGCCCGTGGGAGAGAGGCACCACCTCACCTTGCCCAGTCCTGCCTGCAGTGCAGAGGCCAGCCCATCCCATTGGCCCCTTGCCTGGCAGGCACCCAGCAGGGCAGAAACCAGCCTGCCTGGGGCCTGCCTGCCTGTCAGCCACGGCCTCCTGGGTGAGCCTGTCCTGTCCTCCCTCTGAACGGCATAGCAGCCCTTGAACTCCAGCCTCTCACCCTGGGAGCCTCCCTAAGTCTCCCTGATGGGCACGCTGTCAGATCGCTGTTGGCACGGTGCCTCCCACGTCGGCTAGCAGTTCATTCCTGCGATGTAAATCTCACTTTCCAACAGCTCACACACCAGTGCTAAGAGAAACCCGAGGGTCCCCCTGTCTGCGGCCACCACCAGGAGACGGGGGGGACAGGAGGCTGTGGAGACAAGCTGTGTCTCCCAGGGAGGGGCAGAGGGACACCATCAGAAGCTCTGACTCAGAGATCACCCTCACCGCTGGGCCACGGGGCCTGGGGTTCCTCCGTCGGCCCCCCTCTGGGGTGAAGTCCCTGCAGAGACCCCGCAAAGCATCACTAAGTCCCATGCAAACTCCACTCTGACCTCTTTTCAGGACCAAGGCCATGGGAGGAGGAAGAACCAAAGACAGGAAGCAGGGGACACCAGCCTCAGTCTCCGTGCAGCCTCCCATGTCCTGCCCGCCCTGGGAAAGGGCTCTGCCTTGTCCTGTGTCACGGGGGTGGGGGGCGCAAGCCCCCATGGCCACTGAGCACATGAGCTGTCGTCCGTCCTCGTAAAACACACCACTTTCTCAGTATGAAACAGAAGTGAGATATCACCTTAATCCTTTTTATATTAACTACACATTTAAATGGCTTTATTTGGATATGTGGCATTAAATAAAATACGTTATTAATATCAATTTCACCAATATCTTAATTTTTTTAGCGTTGCTTTGGGAGAACTTAAGACTACACACGTGGCTGTTGGCTTGACTCACAGTCTACTTCCATGGGGCAGTGCTGGTCTCCCCGTGCCCAGCCCCCAGCTTTGCTACCAAGGGGCATGGACCTCTCTGTGCCCGTTTCCCCGTCTGTAATGAGGCAAGGCAATCACAGACCTACCGTGTATGAGGACGGGGTAAGCTGATGGGAACATTGCCTCACTGAGTCTGTAAGAGTCAATGCAAGCTGTTGGCCAGGTCTGCACACCTGATCCCCTGCCCTCAGGCCGAGCAGCGAGACCCATGGCAGTGCCCAGAGCTGAGTCTCAGAGGGGTGGCATCCTGGGACCCAGCCTCCCTGCTCCATGGTGGATGAAGTCATGCTCCAGAAGGCATCCTGGAGCCCAGCCATGCCAACCTGAGAAGAGCCAAGGGACCTAAGGACTGTCCCTATCCCACACAAGCATCTCCCCGGTACTCCCACGGCCCCCTCCCCAACCCCAGGACCTCCTCTGATAAGCTGACTAGGGAGCACGGCTCAGGCCCTCTTGTCCCACCTAAGGGCAGCCCCTACCCTGGGATGTGGACTCCAGTTCACATCCCAGCCTGAGTGAGGGTCATTTACTCCCACAGCTCTCCGGGGCAGGGGCTGACAAGGGCAGAGCACAGGCGTGGGGTCCAGGCCCCCTGAAGAGCCCAGGCTGAGTCCCAGGACCCCTTGTCTGTACAGTGGGCAGGACACAGTTCTGGGGACCAGCAACATCTCCCCACCCAACTGAGGGCTACGGTGAGGTCCTCAGGGCCCGGGACAATGTGAGGTATGGGATGAGCTCCAGCAGCATGACCCTGAAGGACCAGGGGGCTGCGGCAGGCTCTGGGCCTCCATCCTGGGGGCCAGGCAGGAGGACTCGGGCATGGTGGTGTGGGGAGCGGCCCACCGAGGGCAGAACGCCACCAGCCGTGAAGACAGTGCCCACAGCCGCCCCACTGCCCCCACCCCCGCCCCGGTGCCTTCAAGCGCATCCAGGCCCGCGGCTGTGGGGTCTGGAAGCTGTTTGGGAAATGCTTTCTCGATGCGGAAATGCGGGCTGGGCGTCCCTGCCCGGCGGAATGTCTGTGTGTCAGCAGAAGGAGCCGCTCCCCCACCCGCTGGGCCGGCTCCAGCTTTCCTCTCCAAGCTGGGCGGCCACTGGGCTCCTTCGCCAGGACCCAGGCTGGGGTGAGGGCCCCGTGCCGCCCCACAAAGGCCACACTTCCCCAAGTGCTGGGCCTGAGCACCCTGTCTGGCCCCTGAGGGGGAACCCACAGGTCTGGACCCTCCCCATCGGGCTGGGCACTCCCGGGTCCCCATGCCTCCGGAGGAGCTAACCCATCTGCAGGCAGAGGGGTGCAAGAGACAGGGGTGGCACCTGGAGAAGCCCCCCGAAGGCGCTGCCCAGGACCGAGGTGCCAAGACTTGGAGAATGCAGGTCCACGGGCAGAGCAGGCTCCGGTGGGGCAGCAAGCGCTGAGCACCCATAGGGAGCCGTGGCGCCGGGCGCTGGGCAAGGGCTGAGGCCAGGCCATGCCCGCTCACAGGAGGACAGGCCACCCCAGGGGCTCCGGGCCCAGGCTCGGCTCGGCCAGCACCTCTGGTCGGTCCCCTCCCCTGCTGCTGAAGTCGGGCACGTCCCCTGTCCCTCCTGGGGGGGTGGGCAACAAAGAGCAGGTGGCAGAGCAGGCACCGGGACCGTAACAGGACAGGCCAGGGACCAGACAGCCCCTGACAGCACCCCAGCGGCAGGAAAGAAGAGCCAGAAGGGGCTAGAGGGAGGCTTCTCTCAGGCTCCTCTTCCTCAAAAGTCCTCCTGGCCACCTCCGGTCCCTCAGATGACCAGCGCCTGCCTGGCTGTTTCCACCCTGACAGCAGGAGCCCAGCCCCGAGCAGGAGGNAACCCCCGCCCCAGGCTGCTGCCTGAGTTTATTGCAGGAGCAGGGAGCCAGCTGGTCCCAGCGCCAGCCTCATGGTAAACCCATCACCCGGCTGGACTCCTCACCCAAGCAGAGGCAAGGAAAATTAAAACCACGGTTGTTTCCGAGAGAGCAGCTGCCATTCCTGAGCGCAGCTGCTCCTGGCTGGGGCCGGGCGGAAATGAGGGCGCCCCCCCTTCACACATGGGACCCCCTGGAGAACCCAAGGTGGAGCAGCCTCTGTCACACACGCTCCTCCTCGGGGGACCAGCCAGCTTGGGGGGTGTTAGGTGCCGGCACCACGCCAGAGAGCCCGGGGCCCGGTGTGGCCCGGGAGGCACGTGCGGAGGCCTCCCACGCACAAGTGCACATGCATGCGTGCGCATGACGAGGCCCTCTCCGGGGCTGCCGGCTGCCAGGCCTCACTCCCCGGCTGGGGGGAGGCCAGGTCTAGTCCTGGGGGCGCCTGAGTGAATGCAGACAGCCCCCACCTCAGGCTCGGCCCCCGAGGCCTGGCTGTCGCTGAGGACACTGAGCTGCCACAGACACACGGATGGCCCCGGAGCCCACGATGCACTCAGAGGAGAGGAGATGGTGATGACTGATCGACAGGGAGGTTTCCTGGAAAAGGTGGTGAGCTAGTCTGGCGTCAGGTAGCGGGGAAGGGAACGGGGTGCCTACCGGCTCGCCGGAGGACATCGGGGCAGGGGCAGGGCTGCTGGTGCAGAGGCAAGAAAGGCTGTGGAGGGGAGCATGCCCAGCAGGGAGTCTGGCCGAAGCCGTGTGCCGGGCCCTGGTCCACAGCAAGCACCCAGAGAGATGGCCAGAACCAACCAGCACATCGACGGCCAAACGCATCACCAGGCCCACATGCAACAACCCTGGCAGCCTGCTGGGCCCCAGAGGTCACTCCTGCTGCGCTTTCCCCACCCGAAGGCCAAACCCGACTACAGGACGCTGTGGTCACAGTGGTGGCAGTCAGCTCAGCCAGTCAGTGTCCAGGGCCAGCCGGCATGTGTGCTCCCCTGCCCGAGCCCAGAGCTGGCAGGGCTGGCCACCGCCCCTCCCGCCTCTGAGGCCCCAGAGGCACACCGCAAGTACTTGAGGGTGCAAGTACTCAGTGCACAGGCTGAGCTCAGGGCCAGACACCATCCACGTGAAATGCAGAGGGACAAGTGAGCCCAGAGGACTCCCCAGCTCTGACCCAGACAGCCATGAGCCCCGACTCCAAACGTCCACACCCTCTCCCTGAGGTCTGTTCACGGAAGATGCACTAGTCCTGGGGTCTTGCCCTCAGTTCTGGTACAGCTGCCCATCCTCAGAGCTGCTCTAGGGAGCAGGGAGCAAGGAGGGTTTGTCAATGGGATTCTGGGTCTGGCTGAGGCCAGGGTGGGGTCAGAATCCCAGCTGCCCAGCGGGGTCCAGAACAGTGGGACGCGACGGGAGAGGAGGCTCAGCCCAGACCTGCCTCCCACAGATGCCTGGAGAAGAGGCAGGGAGTGGGGGGAAGGTGCGGCCAGCATTGCCCAGGCAGGGACAGAGCCGCGGGCTGGAGAATCCAATCAGGGGGCTGGACACTGGGGGAAAGGGGCCTTCAGGACGAGCAGAAACTCACAGGAAAGGGGCCCAATCAGCCGGGGTGAAAGATGGGAGAAGCAGAGGGGAAGACCTCTCCCACCTGCCAGGCAGAGACAGGCCAGGTGTGGGAGGCCCACCCCCCCCAGGAGCGAGGCTGGGAGGGGCTGCTGTCCCCACTCTCCCAGACTGGCTTGACACGGCCCCTGCGAGCTTCACGTCGCTGCCACCCTCAACAGCCCAGCCTTCCAGCCAAGGACCTGGACCACCATGACTGCAGGTGGAAGTGGCCGCCCCACACAGCAGGCCCCCATCTCTGTGGTGGAAGCCTCCAGGGCTGGGGGCAAGATCCAGCCTGACTCCTGTGCTGTGCCCTCCCCACAGCAGGGTGGGGTTCCCTGGTAGCACATGACCACCTCCTCTCGCCAAGCCCTGAGTGTGAGGACCATGGCCTGTGGTACGGCAGGGCTCAGGGTCGGACCCTGGCCTTCCCAGCTCCCACATCTAGCTCTTGCCCTGCAGCTCGGCCTGCACCCACAGGCCCTACCGCTGGCCTTGGGCACCTGGGGCTCAGCGGTGTTGGCACCCGCAGGCCGCCCATCTGAGGTCTCTGCCTGGAAAACTGCACTGTGCCGCGGGCTCAGGGGGTTGGGCAGGCCCACGGGGCAGGCTGTCACCAGTGGGCTCTGACCGCTGATGGTGACAACGATCATTTCTCCTGCTTTGTCCTTGACCATGGGCGTACCCGTCAGCATCTGCTCATAGAGGGACAAATGTAGCCATCCTGCCTGGAAGGATCGCGGTTCTCGGCTGGGCTTGCTTGCCTGTGTCCAGAGGGCAGGCGGCCAGGGGACCAGGCCCTTGCAGGAACGACGCAGGGGCTTTCTGACCAGAAGGCCCGAGCGCACGCTGGGCTCCGAGGCCCACGGGCGCACGACGAGCCTGCCAGGCGGCCTCTCCCATCCCGGTGTCCACATCCGTATGTGCAGGTCACTCCACGGATATTTGCCGGCGCCCAACACGTGCCAGGCACTGCCAGCTTGGACAGAAGCCCCACCAGCTCGAGAAGCCGGCAAGCCAGAGCAGACAGCATGGGGACCCCCAGACGGAGCTGAGTGCCCAGGATGTCACTCTGGGCTTTACTCCCCACCTCCCGACTGTGTGAGCCCAGGGCGGCCTGAGCCCCGACAGCAGAGCCAGCCCGGCGTGCGGTATGGGCTGGACAAGGCATCCTTCTTGCCGTTACCATGACAGTTCCCGCCACCCTTCCCGTTCTGATCCAGCGAGAGCAGGGTTGTCCTGGGAAATGAAGAAGTCCTTCCAGGGATTAAGGCTCCCTCAAGACTTTCCTGGGTGGGTGGGAGGCGATGGTCCTGCCATTGGAGGGACCAAGGATTACCCCAGGAGGGGGTCAGAGAAAGCCCCTCACCCCCATGAAGGGCCTATGTATGGAAGGGCAGTCAGGCTCCCCGGGTGCCACAATGAGGGTCCCCAGCAGCTCCCACGGCCACACACCCCCAGGGCACCGCCACAGGCCAGCACAGCTGGCTCTGGTCAGCCCGCGGCCCTCCCGGCCCAGAGCCCGAGCCCTGGAGGTCCCTAATCTAGGCCTGTCACTCCCCACATTCTTGCCTCTCCCTTGGGACGGCGAGAGCCTGCAGCCATCTCCTGGAGGCCAGGGGAGGCCAGGCCAGGAGTCCCGCCAGGCAGAGTGGGAGTGAGAGACAAGCCCTTGTCCAGCTGCTGCCCAGGATGGAGACGGGCCTGGAGCCCATGGCCACGGCCGAGGTGGGCGGGGGTGGGCAGGGAAGGCCTACAGAGGCCGCTTCGTGCCCATACCACCCCGAGCACACGTGCCTCACAGCAGGTCCCCTTTGTGTCGCCCGCAGCCCAGGGGTGCACAGAACCACCTGCTCAGAGCAGATGCCCAAGCCGGCCATGGGAGCTGGGCACAGGGACACCGTGACTGTCTCAAGGCCTCAAGCCCCCCACAGGTTTCTCACAGACACCCCGATGCAGACCCCAGCTTTGCCCGGCCATCCCACAGCCAACGAGGAACCAAGAAGCCGGGGTGGGCGTACCCAGCACCCCCAGGAAACAGCCAGCTGTTCTTGAGAAGGACTTCCACCGGAGAAAGCCCGCTCCCTGCACAGCCCCCGCCTGGCAGCCCCCGCTGCCCCTTCCCCAGAGCCTCCCTTATCTCCTGGAAGCAGGGGGGTCAGAGCGGTGGGAACCGTGGGTCACCCGCCGTGGGAAAGCCGCCCTGTAGGCCTCACGTTCCCCCCGGGAGACAGCCTGACTCTCTCCAAGGAGCAGCCTCATCTCCCCTGGGAGTGGGACCGAGACCTCCCCCCGCGGTTACAATGTCACTGTGGTCTTCAGGCCACACCATCTGGCCTAGCGTGAAGCTGGATCTTCCGGATGGGGCGCTCGGGACCGCGTACCCAACAGCCAGCAGTGGGGTGGGGCGGAGACCAGCCAGGGGGTCTTGGGACCTCCCCGCCCCGGGCCTCGGTGTAGTCTCGCCAACCCCAGGGCCTGCTCCCTGAAGACCCTAGTCAAGAAGCAAGTGCCCCGAGGCCAGGCGGAGGACAGTCCAGCTCGGGCTGGGACAGCCCTTCTCTCCACATCGGCCCTCCCGCTGAAGCCGGCCTGGGGCTGGGAGCCTGCACAGACGCTGGGCCAGGGGCCTCGAGACACTTCCCCGGGGCCACTGCAGTTCCCGGAGAGGAAGATTTAGCCCCACTTCCTGGAAAAAGAGACTGAGGTTCAGAGTCACCCAAGGTGCTAAGCTGAGGCTCACCGTGGGCCTGGTAGACACCAAAGCCTGGTGCCGGGATGGCCTTTCCAAAGGCTCTGGCATGGACAGTGGGGCAGTCCTGGACAGGAGCTCAGGGCCCCTGCGCTGCCAGGGCGTGAGCTTTATGGGGGAGCCCGCGTTTCTCCCCAGGGCCTGCTGCCTCCCTAAACCCACCGCCCACAGGTTGGGAGTGGGGCTGACACATGCCAGAGACGGCGCCTGGGAAGCGAGAGACGCAGCAGCAGGCGTGCAGCCTCATGCATCTCCTGGCCTCCCCGAGCTCACGGCTCCTGCTCCAGGACGGTGTCCCAGAACATGACAAGCACACGGGCCTGGCCGCGCTCCCAGAGCGAGGGCCAAGGAGCCCTCCAGCCAGGCTCCCGTGCCAGTGCTCAGGGGCTTATAGTGTCCATTCATCACTCTGAGCGGTTTCTGGGCTCACCCCACCGTCAACTCGGGGCGCGCCACCCTACATGTGAGCGAGCAGAGCCGTCCTTCCCTCGGAGGTAACATCTTGATGTCCTGCCGGCTCTGCTCGCTCACGGCCGCTGGCCGCCCCAGCAGTCCTGTTTGCTGGCCGGAGCTGCAGTTTCAGGGGGGCTGGGCTGGGCTGGCAGGGGGACAGAGAAAACACAGCAGGCGTTTGGCTCTCGGCTGCCGGCCGCGCGGTGACTCGGGCCCCAGCCATCCCAAACACGCAGGGCTAGGGGTCTGCAAACTCCCAGGGGCCGAGGCCAGGGAGGGGCCCGGGTGGGGAAGAAAGGGCCAGCACTGTGGGACGCAGGGTCTGAGGCCAATCCCCCCAGCCTGTCCTCCCTCCCGGTCATTTTGTCCATGGTGCTGCCCTTGGACAGCTCTGCCAGATGGCGGCAGCCTGGCCCGCCCTTCGGGACCTGGTGGATTAAGGGATTCCAGACCTTCCCAAAGGAACTTGGGGAGGTTGCATTTGCAGGCCCTGTGCTATGCTGGCTCTGTGCAGGGCTCTGGCCAGTGGCTGGAATGCAGACTTATCTCCAAGGACCCACAGATGTGTCCCTGGGCCCCAGGTCAGCACCGGGAGCCCAGAGCACAGGTCAGAAGACCCCCCAAGTCTGGAGCAGCCTCAGCATCTGCCCCAGGGCCTCCTGGACACAGACAAGGGGTTAGGGCTGCTTGCCCAGCTCTAGGGGCCGATGACCAGAAGGGTCAGGATGGGAAAACCAAGGTCCAGTCCCCATCTGGGAGGCCCCTGGACTAAAAAGCCCCTCGGGGTGAGGACCCTGATTCCATCAAACTGTGCACTAGCCAGCGTCCCGAGGCTGGAGACCCCGCTGCAGGGCTTAGGCCCAGACAGGCCAGGCCCGCCGAGGTTGGGCAGTGTGCCAGCAGCAGATGGGGGATTGGACCAGGGTCCTCCGTGGGCACCTGGGGTGAAGTGGGGAGAACCGCAGTGGAAGCAGCATGTATCTTGCACGGGGGCTCCCTGGGGGCTCACGGCGGCCGGGAGGCCAGCAGGGGAGCTGACGCGTTCAGGGCACGCCGCCCTGGGCCTGGCACGCTGTGGGCCCCTAGGGTCGTTCACTACAGCAGCACCTGCTCCCCGTTTGGAGGGTACACAAGGCTCTGAGAGGAGGAGGCACCTGTTCGGCCGCTTAGTTCCAAAGGCACTGCATGATGCTGCCGGGGGGAAATCGCAAACACGGTCCCCCAACCCCCTGGGACTCTCCCGTGGCTGCCAAAGCTCCCCTCGCTGGCACCAAACCCCCAGCCCTGTATTCCCCCAGCCCTGTATTCCTCCAGCCCTGTATTCCTCCAGCCCTGTATTCCTCCAGCCCTGTATTCCCCCAGCCCTGTATTCCCCCAGCCCTGTATTCCCCCAGCCCTGTATTCCTCCAGCCCTGTATTCCCCCAGCCCTGTATTCCCCCAGCCCTGTATTCCTCCAGCCCTGTATTCCTCCAGCCCTGTATTCCTTCAGCCCTGTATTCCTCCAGCCCTGTATTTCTCCAGTGTCGATGGGCTTTGGCATGAGCGGGGTGGGGGCTCGGGAGGGAGGGAGGCTGTCAGCAGCAGGGCCACCCTCCTCACCCCTGTCTGGGGAGGCGCTCCTCTCTGCCCCAACTCCCCCAGCACTTCGTGCGTCCTGGGGTGGGGGTACAGACCCCGTGGGTTCTGTCATCCCAAGGGGGCCCATTTCACAAAAGGGGAAACAAGGCCAAAGCCAGGACTTGGGTGGGTGACGTGGAGATGCTGGGCTCCCCTCTCACCGGCCCTCCCTGTCAGGCACAGGACCCCTGTCCCTGCTGCCCTCACTCCCCTCCCTCCAGCCTCCTTCTGGCCATGAAAATGCTGGAAAGGAGACTCAGCACAGAGACCCCCCATATTGCAGAGCACCTCCACCAGGACAGATCCCCGCACCCCCAGACCCCAGCCTGGCAGGCTGTTCCCCGCCTGGCCCTCTGACACAGCCAGAGACAGTGCTCTTCTCTGGAAAGGAATTCTGGGACACGGAGAGGGGACGACAGTCCAGTGTGAAGCAAGGGGACAGATGCCGCTGACCAGACGGGCCTGTGTTCAGAGGGGCCTACGCTGCCAGAGCCGGCCCTGGGGTCAGGGGTCAGGTGGGGGCTGCAGCAGACAAAGGAGTATGACGGGGCTCTGGGGAGTAGCACCGGCCTCCATCCCCTGCCTTCTCCCTGCCTCCATCCGTCCTGCTCCCTCCCCACCCCCAGGGAATCTTCTGCCTGTTCTTGATTTTGCTGACAGCTTGCCAGCAATCTCAGGGCTGAGGGAGAGAGTCTGCCCAGGGCTGGCCAACACCTCCGGCCCAGGCCTCAGCAAGTCCTAGTCGGGGCGCGGTGCCCACCGGTGCCACACGCTGCCCAGGTACATGCCCCCACCCCAACGGCCTGTGCTTGGGCCAGCCGGCCGGCCACCACCTCCCTCTCCAGCTGCATCTCCCCCAGCACAGCCCCGGGGCCCCCCAACCACATCAGGTTCTCTGAGTCCCCCGGGGCTCATTTTCGGAGACACGTGGATGCCCTGAAGGGCAGAGAGGACCCCAACACTGGGGCACCACCCAGGGCAGCCCGGGGGACCGAGGAGGCGGCGCCCCAGGGACAAGGGCAGGAGTGTGAGGCTGAGGCTGGGCCATGGCGGTAGGAGGCGGCGGTGGGTGACGGGGGGGGGGGGGGGGNGCTGGGCCCGGGGCCTACCTTGGCAGGTCCTGCCGTCTCCCTGCAGCTGGCGGCCAGGGGGGCAGCGGCAGTAGAAGCCCCCCACAGTGTTGTAGCACTGGTCCTCACAGCCCCCGTTCCCGCTGGCACACTCATCCACGTCTGTGGGGGAGGGGGGACACTGGTGAGCGGCGGGGAACTCCCTCCCAGCCATGGCCCACCCCAAGGCCCGGACCCGAGAGGCCACAAGAGGGCACAGACCAGCAGAGAAGGGCAAAGCTCCTCCTGCAGACAGGCCCCACGAGAGGGGGACACACGACATGTCCGTCCAGCAGCAAGGGAGGCCTGTGTACCTGGGTCTCTCCTCCAGGACAAGCAGTCTGTCCCGCGGCACTGGAGAGACTTTCCGGGAAGGCCATGCAGGCACAGCTCAGTGTAGGAGTGGCCCTGCTCCCCCATAAAGGAGCCACACCTGCATTTCTGGGTCCTCACGAGAATGGCCCATGCACGTGGTTTCTGGTCCCATGGTCAGTGCTCCAGGGAAACCAGGTTTCCCCCCACCGCCGCTCTGAGGCCAGGAGGAGCCCCTCACAGCAGCCCCCAGACCCACATCCCTACCCCACACACTCCTAGTCCCGGCCTGCCGGGGACCTTACGGAGCCACAGCTGCTAACAGGGAGGGACATGTATGAGGTACCGGGCAGGGGGGGAGTGGGCTCCTCTGCCCCCCAGCACCCCCACCCCCGTGCTGCCCATCTGAGGTCTGAGAGGGGTTCTGCTTTCCTCCTGGCCTGTCAAGGCCAAAGGCCGAGCTTCCCTGGTGTCTGGGGAATGTGACCCAGAGGCAGGCACAGACTACACAGAGACCCCAATGTGCCACAGGCCACGGATGGCCAGGTGCTGGCATGGCCCACAGGGAGCCGGTTCTAGAAAGCACCAGGCCCTTCCTGGCACACAGGGAGCAGCCCCTCTCCCAGACACTCGGTGCTCAGACAGCCCCCGCGCTAGCATTCCCAGCAAGGCTGAGCCTCCCCGAATGGCTTCATCATCTCTGCACCTTCTTGGAAGGGTCCCTGCAAGAGCCCGAGTCGGGCTGAGGCTACAGCCGGCCACAGTCCCACAGCATAGGCCGTGGCCAGAACTCTCCTCACCACTGCCCGGAGGCAAGCATCAGCCCAGGCCTGCAGAGGTTAATGCGGGAACTTTCCGGGAATTCCTAGAGCATGATGCAAGACGAGACACAGGTCAGCCCAGCCCAGGGGTCAGAGCCGGGGTGCCCAGGGCAGGAGTCAGCGTGGGCCGGGGGAGGCAGCACAGCGGTCAGGCCCTGCAGACAAGGAGTGGGCCAGGTGGGAGGTGTGCAGAGAAGCTCCGGGGCCTGTCCTGACCGTGGGGCTGCTCGGTGGGGGGTAGGGAGGCGAGCTGCCAGGCAGGCAGGCTGTGGACCGCAGGAGCTCCCTCACAGCTGCTGGCACGCTGGGTCCACGGGGGCCAGGCACACGTGGCCACACGAGCACCAGGCACCACCGCTAGCACCCCACCCTGACCCCACTGGCTGCCCCACACCCACAGAAAAAGGTCTGGGTGCTGGCCTGGCACTCATGACGGGCACCTGCTGTCTGTCTCCACCTGCCAGTCTGGACGGCGTCCCGGAGGCACCTGGCTGCATCCACGCCCCCGGCAGCACATCTCAGCTCCAGAACCCCCAGAAAGCTCCCCACTCCCTGACCGGGCTGAGCCCCGTGTGGCTCGGTGTCAGGCGGGCTGCTCAGCACCTGTGTCCGCCCATAGCTGGACCATGCCATCCTCAGCACGGGGACAGGACCCCACTGGTCTTGCGGTCCCTGTGCCCGGCCCAGGCCAGCACACAGGGGGCCACGGGACACACTCAACAAACACCAGACAAACATCACAGTCCGCGAGAGAACAGAAGGAGCAGGTGGCTGGCCCTCCCCAAGGCCCCTCCTCAGGCAAGACTGAGCGGGAGGTGATCCTGACCAGAGCCAGAGAGGGGCAGAGTCAGTGGGCTCCCCCTGCTGAGCCCCTGCTGTGCACGTGTCTGGAAGTCAAGGATACAGACAAGGGACCTCAGCATCCTGGGCAGGGGGAGAGCACGGGAGAGGGAGGGGACGATGCAGGGGGAAGGGCCCAGGGAGAGGTCATTGCCCCTCTTGAGGCCATCTTTTTAAAATTCCACTGCACCCATGGAGAGGGGCCGGGAGCAGCTGTGGGTTCTGTGGGGACCCCAGGGTGGTCAGCAGCCCTGCTGGGGGAAGGATGAGGCCAGCAGTGGCCCCTCCCTGGTGCAGCGGCCAGGCCTGGGCCGGCTCACCGGGCAGGCATGGGCTGGGCCCGTGGGGCCACAGGGAGGCAGGCAGCAAAGGGCCCAGAGCCCCTGAGCAGCCTGGGAAGGAAAGATGGCTTCAGGAGCTAGAAGGGCTTTCCCCAACACTGGGGAGCCTGTCCTCTGTCAGGGCTCCGGGTCTGCGCAGGGAGACTGGAGCTGCCTGGGGGGTTCTAGAAGTGGATCCCGGGAAGTGGGGGCCCAGGCCAACGGGCTTCCCAGACCTCATTGGTTGGCTGCTTGCAGAGTGACCCCTCAATCCACCAGTGACCCCAGTGGGGGGTGCCCTGGAGCCGAATTCCAGCAGATGACACAATGCAGCCCAGGCCCCGCTCCGCTCTGGCCTGTCATGCGTGGACCAGGGCTTTACTTGGGCAGGTCTTCCTGCCCTTCCCGCTCGTGAACCAGTCTGGGGGTGCATCTCGCAACCCAGTAGGTGGGGCACCACATGGGCCCCTCCATCCGGCGTGTCTCAGGGGCGGGGCAGGAGGTCCTAGGCCAGGTCCCGGCCCCGCTTGGAGCCTGCTCGGAGACAAGCCCTCGCCCGAAGCTGGGGCCTGTCCGGACGCCGGCAGAGCGCATCGCAAGCGCTTGTGAAGCACTCGTCCCCAGACCCTGGCCTCTTACTCGAGCAGCACAGCAGTGCCCCCAAACCACGGCAGGCGTGGCAGCGCTTCCACAGGCTCCGCCGTCCGTTCAGGGACACTGGGCTTCCTCCTGGTGTGGGAGTCACTATCCCCATCTTCTGGAGGGAGGCTGCCTCTGGCCCTCAAGCCAGGCCCCAGTGAGTGTGCAATATAGACGCCGATTCAGAAACGCTGGCCGTCCCTCGCTCCTTCCTTCTCACCAAGTCCCTCCCAGGGCACCCCACCCTCCCCAAAGCTGCCAGTGGCTGGTAGTGGCAGAAGAGACAGGAAGCAGGAGGCCAGGCTGCAGGACAGGGAGGGTGCCCTGCCCCCGGCCCTCTCCACCCCTGGAAGACCCTTCCACCAGCAGAAAACACTGCCTCCCACTACAAGTGAGACACAGATTTGGCAAAGGACCCAGCAATTCTGCTTGGGCGCACGTGCCCGGAAGACTCGAAAGCAGGACTCCTATGGACACTCATGCATGCATGTCCGTCACAGCACAAGTCCCAACAGCCAGAGCTGGAAATGACTCGGATGTCCAGCACTGGGCAAACAGACAAACACACCGGCTGCATCCACCGTGGAAGATCAGCCACGGAAAGGAGCGCCACACAGGCAGCTCCATGTGGGTGAACCACGGAAACGTTCCCCGTGGGGAAGGAAGCCAGATGGTGAAGGCCGCGTGCTGGGCGTCCCTCTGCAGGGACCGTGCAGGCCAGGCCACTGCAGACACAGAAAGCAGGTGGGTGGTCCCCGGGGGCGAGCAGACCAACGGGCACGGGGTCTCCTCGGGGGCGACGAGCACATTCTGGAGCTAGGTAGGGGTGGCGGGTGCGTGAGAGTGTGAATGACCTAAATGCCACCACGTCATTCACTTTTAAAAGGGTCAGTTTTACATGACATGGGTTCCACCTCAATTAAAAAAAAAAAAGGAAAGCAGCTAAAAGCCCTCCTCCAGCCAGATCCCACACCACACTTCTCCAGGGGTTGGTGCAGAAGGAAGGGGAGTCCGGGGGGGCCACCCCGCCTGGCAAGGGCTCCGAAGGCCCTGCCCTTTCAGCTGACGGGCAACCAGGTGCTGCACTGCGAGGAGCCCTCAGCACGCTGCCCCTTTGTCAACCTCCCGGGGAACGAGGGGGGCCCATGCCCCATGGCCAGCGTGCCCCCCCCCCCAACAACCAGCAATCCGGGTACAGCGATGGGTTCTGCGGTCAACCGTGAGGTCCAGCCCAGCCTGGTCTGGGCAGTCGTTTGTGGACCACAGAGCCCCAGGCAGGAAGCAGGTGGCAGAAGGCACGTGGCTCCAGGCTCCCAGAGCCAGGCCTGCCTGGTTCCACAGTAGGGCAACCCCACCGCACAGTGCCAACCACCCGGCCCACACAGAGCAGGGGCCCCATGAACACGAGCCTCCCAGACCCGGCTGGGACCTGGGCTGTCACCAGCTGGCTGTGAGCTGGAGGAGACCCCCCAGGACAGGAGACACTGCCCCCAGGTCTCCCCTCGCAGGGCAGGACCCGGTCCTCGGAGCCACGCCTTCTTGCCAGACTGGCCTTGAGTCGCTCTAGGCGAGCAGGGCAGGGTAGCGGCCACAGCAAGCCGGCCACACACCAGCTGGGCTGCAGGTTTCCCACCAGGAAACCACCACGTGGGGCACCCGCTGGGGCCCCCGGCCTTTACATTCTTCACTGCCTTCCAATCCGGGAAGGAGGCAGGACCCTGAGAGGCAGCCGCCCAATGCGGGAGGGCAGCACATGCGTTCTGTCCAGCGGGCCAGGCTCCCAGCTGGGCCTTTCCGTAGTCCGTCCAGCCAAGCCCCGATTGCCCCTTGCCCCTCACCGCCCTCCAGACAGACCCAGCTGCCCCCGCAGCCCTGGTCTAGGGCGGCAGGAACAGTGAGAAGGCGTGGACACTCCGAGGGTAAGGGGCAGCACTCCAGGCCCCCAGCCTGACCATCAGGGCCCCGGAGCCAGGCTGCCCTCCCCTGCCCAAGCAGCCCTGCACCACCCCGACCCTACTCAACCTCTCCCTTCTCAGCCCCACCCCCAGCCTGAGACCCACGTGAGGCCAGCAGACTTTCCTGCCTGGGGCCCAAGCCTCTCCCGCTGCCCCCGCCCTGCCAGGCTGCTCTGGGTGACCTGGTTTCCCCCAAACCCACTCTGGGGCCCCCACAGTTTCTCTGGCTGGTGGAGGGGGCGCAGTTCATCTGCCCTGTGTCCCCCAAGCACCCAGTCCCTTGCTGGGAGTCTGTTGGAAGGACCAGAGTGGGAGGCCATAGGGGACCGCCACCCTGTCTGTGAGGAAGAGGAGCCCATGAGGATGGGGGGATCACTGTGAAGGCCGAGACCCCCTAGAGGAAGACCACTGAAACCCAGTGTGGGGGGGGTGCCTGGGCCTCGAGTCTGCAGGACAGTTAGCCCTCATCTTGCCGGCCCAGCCAGGCCTCGGGCTACCTGTGAGCAGCCAGGATTTATGAGGCCCTGCCTGCCAAGGAGCCCAAGAACCCTCCCTTCCCGCAGCCAGGTGTCACCCAGACAGGCCAGGGCTGCTCCCCTCTCAGCCGGGAGGGCCGACGAAAGCCAGCGGGACCAGAGTCAGCCGCACAGGGCTCAGGAGCAGCGGGTGTGGGGGGCTGGTCACGTGGGTACACTTCACGGAGGGCCCTGGGGGCGAGGGGCCCGGAAAAGGGCCTCCCTGGGTTGGGACGGGCAGCCTCTCATCCCCTGGGCCCCACTGAAGGACAGAGGTTCCAGGTCTGGGAAGGGGGTGCCTGAGAGCATCCCACAGCCCGCATGCCAGACGGCACCAACAGGGGGACCCCCCTGTCTGGGCAGGACGTACGGCTGGGGCCTGCCTTGCCTGCCTCCCCAGGAATGTTCCGCCCCCAGAGCCCAGCTGCCCCCTTCCCTCGGGGGAAATGGGACAACTGGGGCTCCCTGTGTGAGCTTGCTCTGCGGGCCCCCGTGCCTGCTCCCAGCCAGAACGGGTTTGGGCCTGCCGCGGGTGGCGCTCAGGGTGGGGCTGAAGAGAGGCACCCCGTCCCACCCCGAGGAATCCCCCCTTCCCGTGCATCCTACTGCATGTCTTGGGCAGGGGGTTCCAGCCTCCAAGACAGGTTAGACAAGGCCCCAGTGGGGGCTCCAAACCAGCCTTGGGGGCATCAGGGTCCAGTGCAGCCCAGGTCACCAGGCCCCTGGCTCGGTCAGAGCAAAGCTGCAGAAGGGACTTGGCTTTGACCCAGGAGAGTGGGAAATCCACCTAGAGTCAAACAAGGGAGCCTAGGGTGGGGAGGTCCTAGCTGCAGCGAAAGGCGGTGTTCTGAGACTGCTGGGACAAAGGACCACAGCTGGGGAGATTGCCCAACAGAAATGCACTGTCTCTCACAGTCCTAGAGGCAGGAGGTCCAGTATCAATGTCACTGGGCTGAAACCAAGCTGTGGGCAGGGCCACACTCCCCCCCCCCCGCCCCTGGGGCTCCAGAGGCCAGGCGTCCAGTGCCTTTCCCGGGAGCCGGTGTTCCTTATGGGGACGGCCACAGCCACCTCTGCACCCAGGCCTCCTCAGGAATTCTGGAGGGAGCTCCTCCTACCTCCGGGGCCTTGCCCACCAGAGCCCCAAGCTCAGAGGCCTGAGGCTACAAGTGGGCCCTCTGCAAGTCTGCTGGGCTCCAGCCGGAAGCTGGGTAAGGCCGTGTCTGAGAGTAGGGCTGAGGTCCCACAGGCACAGGGCCCGGCTGGCTGGGCTCCCAGGCCCTGGGTGAACAAGACCTATCGTAAAAACCCTCTGGGCCTGTTTCCTCATCTCTGAAACAGGGAGAGCCATGCACACGGTGGAGGGCAGCCAGGGGGACCCGGGGGGCCCCTTGGAGAGCACTGAGGCCCAGCCACTATTCAATTCCATTCGGGTCAAAAACGAGAGCCCTAAGTAGCAGGGCCCTGGGGCCCAGCTTGGGACCCAGGCTCACAACAGCCAGACCCTAGACCCCGACCCTCCACCATGGCTGCGCTGGCCTATTACGGACACGCAGAGACCCCCCTGGGCCACACAGAACCTTTCCGAATTCACCCACATTCTCCCAGCATGGTGCTGCCCTACCAGGCACCTGCCTCGGCTTGTCCCTGCCGCTCCCGGGCCACATTCCCTCCCGGGCCAGGGCCAAGGAGGAGCTTCCTGGCTCCAGGGAGGCGTGCACCAGGTGGGGCAGGGGCCAGGGCCGGCAGCCAAAGGTAGACCCACCCCGGCCCCTGGCTGAGGATCTCAAAACCTGTCCCATCGCTGCCCAGGGCAGGGGTCTCCGCTGTGGGCCCCCTTTCAAGGTGAGCTCAGCCTGTCAGACGGAGCAGCCCTCCCTGACCTGGGCACTGCACGATTTTGGCTGTGCTGAGGAGCCATCCATGGCTCCACCTTGGGCCCCCTCCCCACTCCCACCCCAGCCAGGAGCTCCCAGGGTCGGAGTGGCTCAAGGGCCCACGGTTCACCTGGGCCTTTCTGTGTGTGACCAGCTTGCCAGTTTCCAGATTGAACTCCAGGCCCTGGGTCCAAAGAGACCCCCGTGAGCTCCCAGGGGCAGAAAACACCACACACATTTTATGGGGTTGCCATGGTAACCGGCAGGTCCAAAACCATGTGCTAGATGGAATTATGTTCACACGAGGAACCTCAACACCTGACCGTTCCAATATCAAGTTACAATCATTTGTAACAATAACAATTAGAAACCAATGGCTCTGAGCAAGGGGACGGCAGGAGGGCTGGGCAGAGGGACAGAACCATCAAGCCATCCCTGTCCATCGGGAGACCAAGGAAATGAGGCGTCCACCGGCACACTGAGCAGTAGTCCAAGAAAGCAGAGACAGCACAGAAGGCAAGCCCGGAGGCCGACCCCGATCCCAGGAGCAGGGGGACACTCTACGGACAGAGTCGGGCAAGGCTGGGCCTGAGGCTGAGAAGGCCAGGCTCTTGTTTCATTTTGTTCTGAATTAGCAGAGTCTGTGTTTTAGAGAAGTTCGAGGTTTAAGGGAGGGTTGAGCAGAAGCACAGAGAGTTCCATGGGCAGCCTTCTCCCCAAACACAGCCGCCCGCCCCCCGCACTCACACCCCACCTGTGCGTGCTGCACCCGTCCCCACCGTGGGCAGGACGGACACAGCACCAGGAACGCGTGCACACAGTTCACGTGAGCCTCACACGTGGTTCTGGGCATTCTGGGGGTCTGACAAACATGTCCCGACGTGTGCATGCCACGACAGTGCCACACAAAGTGTCTTCACTGCCCTAAACGTCCCCTGGGCTCCACCTGTCCATCTGTCCTCCCCCAGCCCTGGCAACCACGGTCTTCGCACTGCCTCTGTGGCTTTGCCTTTTCCAGAATGCCCTGTAGCCGGAACCACACAGTATGGCCTCTTCACACACACTTCCCTCAGTGATAGGCGCCTACGAACACGCAGCTGTCCACGTAGTTTTCCAGAAGGACGGCCTGGGAGGCAGGGAAAGCCCCGCAGGTTCAAGGGAGTCCTTCCCATCAACCCCCTCCCTGTCTGTGGTTTCCAGGGCAACCATGGAAACCAAGAGTGGGTCGCCTAGAAACGGTCAGACAGGCCTCACCCACTCTGGATTTCCGGGGTCACCCGGCAGTCCCCTCTGGGAGAAGGTCACAGGGACAGGTCAAGAGTGGGGTGCTGGGTTCTCCCTCTTCCAAGCCTCTCCCAGAAGATTCCAGGGCTCAGCTCTTGGCCCCTCTGTGTCCCCAAGGCCAGGCGCGGAGGTGGCTGGGGTGGAGTGAGGCTGCAAGTTGTCACCTAGCGCCTGACGCACACCCTTGTCTCTGGCAAGCAGGGCTGCCATGGAGGAGGAGGGTCTGCCCAGCAGGAGGCCGCCTTCTGAAGGGGAGGTGGGCGCCATCCCGCCAGGCAGACCTGTCACTGGCTCTGGCCCGGAGGTGGTGGAAAAAGGAAATTGGGGCTTCCGTTGGAGCTCTGGGGGATCCCGTCGAGGCACAAGGGCTGGGGGGGGGCCTCTCAGCTGCCAGCCCAGGCAGGGCCCCTGAGGTGCGAGACAGGGTAGGGCTTTCAGCGAAACTGGAGCCAAGGGGCCCTGGAGGCTCCCAAGCAGGTCCCCAGCGGGCAACTGGCATGGAGGTGTCACTAGTGACACTGAAGGACGAGGCCCACCCCGGGGCAGGACCGGAATGGCTGCACCACCTCCTGCCGCCAGCCCAGGACCAGGACTGCCTTCCCCGACATCACACAGAGTTTCTCTGTTTACGCTGAAAGTTATCGGGTTTGCTCTGTTTATACAAATCAGCTTTCAAATATGTGGGAATGGGGCTTTTTTTCCATTTGTTTCCCAGAAAACAAGACCAAATGTAAAAGGCCCAGAAGGAAGCCAAGAACATTCCTTGGTTCCCCAAATGTCCAGGTCTCCACTACCCCCGTCAGCGAGTTCCCGGGATGGCTCATTGCTTCAGCGGCTGCGGCTGCACCCGTGACAAGAGTGAGGCTTAGGAAGGGCTGGTGTGGGCTGAGCCATGCACACTCTGAGCCAGCTCTTCCGTCTGTGTGCATGTGTGCACTGTGTGTGCATGTGTGTGTGAGTTGTACATGCGTGCACTGTGCATGTGTGCCTGCACTGTGTGTGCATGTGTGTGTGAGTTGTACATGTGTGCACTGTGCATGTGTGCCTGCACTGTGTGTGCATGTGTGTGAGTTGTACATGTGTGCACTGTGCATGCGTGCCTGCATTGCGTGTGCATGTGTGCGTGCGTTGTACATGTGTGCACTGTGCATGTGCATGCATTGTACATGTGTGTGCTTGTGTGTTGTACACGTGTGTCTGCATTGTGCACGTGTGCATTATACCTGTGTGCATTGTGCATGTGTGTGCGTGGCTGCCTGTGCATGCGTGTGCATGTATGCACATGTGTGCATTGGACGCATGTGCATTTTGCATGTGTGTGCATGTTTTCGTGTGCACACATGTGCAGTGTGCACACGTGCATGTGTGTGTATTGTGCACGTGTGTGTGTTAGGTCTCTCTCTGTCCAAGAACCCTGATTTTCACTCGCAACCAGTCCATCCATAGCCAATCTAATCCCCGGCATAGTTGAGACCTGAGAACCGTGCAATCCAGAGGCCTCGGAGGCCCTGTCCCCAGGCATCCTCCCTCTGGTCTGGACAACAGGATGTGACATCCTCTCTGCATCTTGCTCAGTTTCTAGGCCAAGGTCAGGAAGGGCTGGGGGGCTCGGCCCTTCTTTCCTGAAACGCAGCCCAGAACTCTACCCAGACGGGGCTGGGCCTCACTGGGAACCCAGCCACCCCAGAGGGAGAGCCCCGAACGGGGCTCTGACACCGTGCTCGATGCCTGGTTGGCCCCTCACACCTCCCTGGTGTGAAACCCCGGGGCTGGACACTCTGGATTCTCTGGTCAGCTGTGCAGCTCGCCCACCAGTAGCCCCTCAGCCAGGCCCACCCCGTCCCGGACTCCAGGGGGGCCGGCAGCCCCTGCCCCGGCCAGCTCCTGAGCGGCTGCAGTGGAGGGGAGGAGCCGGCCCCCCTCAGGACTTAGCCTCCAGTGGGCCAGTTGTTCTCCCCAAGCTCTCCAGAGAAGCATTCAACTGCCCACACGGGGACCTCGGCACCACCCGCCTCTCACTACACTCCTCAGCCCACGCAAGGGTCACCTCCCCAGGGGCCTCCCGCTCTGCCGGCCAGCTCAGCCCCCTGCCCAGCCCGGGCCCTGCACGTGAGCAGCACCCCAGCTATGCGCACACATCGTGTGGACCTCTGCAGGTGGCTTGTCCCATCTGCCCAAACCCTCGGCAGATACTCACCGCCCCCCGGCTCCACGGTCCCTCTGTAGATCACTGGAGACCTCCCTCGAGGGCACTCCCTACAGGCCCCGGCGTGGAGCCCCATGCTTGGTGACAGGCCAGGCCCAGGTTACATGTTCCCTCCAGCTCCCGCATCACTCCTCTGGTGATGGGATGGCTGCCCGCCGGCCCGGGTCAGGTCCGCCCCCAGCAGCCCCTGGCACACAGTGAAAGCCAACAACTATTCGCTGGGAAAATGTTTGCTGAAAGAGGGGAGATTAGAGATGATGATTATTTCATCCGGGATTTGGGTACAAGTTCTCTGTTTTCTGCAAAGAGCCCTCCTCTGGCTCCCCGGATGTCTCCAGGAGGAGGGATAAGACTGGTGTTTGGGGCTTAGAAACCAAGACCCAACCTACAGACAGGAACACAGACTGGAGAGGTTGTGTGCCCACCTCAGAGTCTGGAGCCTCCGGCCCTGTACTGTCCACACCCTGCCCAGGCACATGTCCACCCCCCAGCGTCCCGGGCAAAACCCCCAGGCCAGAGGGCACCTCCCTGCCATTCCTGCCCCTCCTGGCCCAGGGGCCCACACAGAGGCTCCAAGTGCCCATTGGCCTGCGCTGACCCTGGTCTTCTCAACTTCAGGAAAGGGGCCACTATGCTCCCCACCCCTCAGACCAGACCGAGAGCCCCCGCTTTCCCTTACACCCCACACGGAGCTGGGCTCGCGGCACCCCTCCCCTCGCCTGTACCCACAGTCGGCCTCTCTCTGCGCCCTGCCAGCTCCATCTCTGTCCTGGCCGCCGGCCATCCCCAGCACGAGCCACCACAGACTGCTCCCTGAACATCCAGGCTTGGAGCCTCGGGCGGGCCCCCTCACCATCCTGACCTCGAGCTCTCAGCAGTCCTGGGGGACGGTGACAAGTGGCCCCCTGGCTGGGCCCTAGCAGACCCACCGGGACCCGGCCCCTGCCTGGCGGCCCAACCCCACCCCCCGTGCCGGCCCTGTCCCCACCGGGACTCGCCAGGTCTCCACACTCACATCGTGCTGTGTACTTAAGCCCTCAGAGCCCCCGCCATCCCCGCCGATGAGGCCCTGGTCACTTCCACCCCTCCCCCTGCCTCATGCCTCACACCTGTGCTCCGGGATCACTATCTCACCACCGGCTGTCTGCCCCCCAGACCTCCCAGGCCACCCCTCCCTTCTCACCCAGGGACCCATTTGGGTCTCATCCTCCCTTTCCCACGGTGTCCCTCAGGCCTCAGCAGCTGTCAGAAGCGACACCAGGTGACACCAGGCTGGGCCGGCTCAGGAGCCGCTGAGGAAATGAACAGCCCGTTGTTCAGTGACCTGAAATCCCGGGCTGCCTCGGCGCCTGCTCTGGCCTCTTGCCGCCACCAGGGGGCGCCAGTGCCCCACCCCCCCCCACCGTAGGCTCAGGGCAGGCACCTAGCTTGGCGTGCTGGGGCAGGAGCCCCTTCCACGAGGGGGTCTGTGAGGCCTCGCCCTCCCCATGGCTGCTCTCTCCTGCCTTCCTGCTGCCTGGAGAAAACTCTGGAAAGGCTGGGGGACGCTGGGGGACGCTGGCGGCACCTCTGGCTGGTCCGGACCTGGGGGCCCCATTTGCGAGGGGCTCCCCTGCCCCCCAACCTCTGGGCCTTCCTCACCCCTCCTGCAGAGCCCAGTGCCGGCTGAGGGCAAAGGTGAGCATGGAGAAGGGCAGGGAACACAAAGCCTGGCCTTGTGTGGACGTCTGCCCTGCATGGGGTAAAGCCCCGGGGGACACCACTCAGAGCACAGGACCAGCTGCCTGCCCTTCCATCCCACCAAGCCTGTGCCTCGGGGACCCCCAGGGCAACCTCTTCCTGCCAGGAACCCTAGCCCACCCACCACCCTCAGGGCCTCCTCTGCCTTCCAGGCTTCCGGGGGAGCTGGCCGCCCCAGTGAGCCCCAAGGAAGAGAACAGGGTGTGAGCAGGTGCACAAGCGAGCCTGCTACAGACCACCCGCCTCCTTCATTCATTCAGACAGCACACAGACAGCCCCACAGGGACCCGGCTTGAGGCTTGCCACGTGGTAGCACACGGGGAGGGGCCGCAGCAGACCTGCCCCCTCTTCAGAACACAGTTCAGTCTGGAAAAAGAAGAGGCTGGGGCCAGTGTCCATAAGCCACCTCTGACCCCTGGGTTCTCAGGTCAAGGCAGGCTCCCCAGCAGAAGCACCATCCCACAGCATCGGGGGAAACCAAGTCCCCACCCACCTGGGGAGACAGCCCAGCGGTGCCAGGCAGCTGTCCCAGGCTCGGGGCCCAGCTGCCCCCTTCCTGCAGCCCAGCCTCGGAGATGGGCAGGTTCAGCTTCTCTGCGCTCGCTGTGGGAGCAGGGTGGGGGACGCTGTCCGCACTCCGCAGCCCCATCCGGGCCGGCCCCACTGCCCCAGCCTGGCTGTGGCTTAGAAACGGGAGACAAAACCATGTTCACTCGAGGATGAGCAGGGGCTCAGGCCGTTCCCAGAGACAGCCCTCCAGGCCGGGCCTGACACCCCGATGCCCACCTGTCATCTTCCCACCCCCATGGGGAGCAGGGGTGTCTGTGGCCTCAAAGGGCTAGGGGAGGTACCAGGCTCCAGCATTCCAAGCCAGAGGGGCCACTGCCCGAGACCCTCCTTGCATGATCTCCTGACGCCCCCAGGTGGACACGTGAGGCTCTTCCCAGTAGCTCTGGGTCCGGTGGGTACATCCCTGGGCTGGCTGGGCCAAGGCAGCGCACCCTCTCGCCACACACCGCAGAAGGGCCAGAGACCTTGGCACCTTCCCCCGCACGCTGGAATCCAGATGGCTCCAGCTCGGTGTGTTCCCAGGACACAGAAGACGGGACGGCCCAGAGGCTGTGAGCAAAGTGGCCAGCGTGGCCCGCACCCACCCTTTGTCCACACCTGCCAAGTGACAGACAGGCTGCCCTGCTCAGCCCTGCACCAAGTCACCCCAAGACAGGGTAGGCGGGAGGACAGCCACCTGGCTCAGAACATGGCCCCTCAGGGACCCCGCCTACAAAGCGGGGCCTCACCGAAGTCAGAGGACGCCACACGATAGGGCAAGCACCCAGCGGCACATCCCGTCCCCCTGGTTCCCTCGTCCCATAGCCTTCACAGGGCCGTCCCAACAGCAGTTACCCCCACGCGGCTCAAAACAGGGACATGCCTTGTGAACTCCAGATGCGCCCCCCAGCGGACATGCTCTCCCCACAAGGGCTGGAGAGAAAGGTCCTCGCCCAGCGCTGAGTACGGGGCCAGCACCAGTGGTCTCCTCCCCAGGACACGGTCCCACCCCTCCTGTGGGCCCTTGTCAACCTGGCAGTGCCTAGAGACGCCTGCCCCAGAGGAAAGCCGTTCCTGGGAGGTGGTGACTGTCCTGGCCCCAGCCCAGAGCCAGCCTGAGTCCACTCATCCCAGCCTGCCCTCAGTCAGGAGGATGGCCCTGGACAGGGGCAAATGCAGCCAGAAAGGACTGGCGGTGAACGGGCCGGCGCAGGGCACACACACCAGGACCCTAAAGTGATTATGGTCCTGCCGGTGGGGGAAATGGGGACAAGGAGCCAGAATTCTGCGGCTGAGTCCAGCCCGCCTACCCCCGTAGTGCACGGACACCTGAGAGAGGTCCTCAGGGGACCTCGGCTCCCAGCCCTGCAATCCCGACTTCCGGGAGGACAAATCCGGGATCCCAGGTGCTGGATCCAGGGTCCCCAGGGAGAGCAGAAAGGCCCAGAGGCTTCCAGGGTCACACAGACAGCTGGCCCTTCGCCAGGCCACAAAGCCCAGCCAGCACCAGGCGGACCCGTCTGCCCCGCTCCTCTGCTGGGGCCAGAGCACACACGGGGATGTCGGGTGGCGATGTTCAGTGGACGAGATGTGGAGTGTGCCTTTCCTGGTGGACAAGTCACATCATGGCTTTGCTGCCAAAACTCGCCCTTCCTTGTCCCTGAGCAGAAAAGGCGATGCCCGTCCTTTGGAAAGGAGTCCGCAGATAATGAGTGCAAAGCCAGCCCGTCGGAAAGCCAGGGCCATGCAGGGGGCGTCGGGCTGCCCCAGGGAGCTGGGAGAGTAGAGGGCAGACACTCAGGGCCGGGTGCGAGGGGCAGGACCAGGAGCCCACGTCCCTTCTGTCTGTGCATGCACCATGAGGCTGGGCTAGGTGAGGGACAGTCTCCCTGCTAGGAACTGGGGCTAAGCACCCAGGTGTCCAGTGTCCAAGAATCTTCCAAATTGCCCAGTTAAACGGAATGGCCACAGGACTATCCAAGTTTCTCTGCCCCCAGGGGTTCACAGGTCCACGCATGCCAACACTCACTGTGGTCTGCTTAGAGTCGAGGGTCCCCAAGTCAGGGTGGCCATATCCACTGGGGAGGGCACGGGTATGCGGGATGCCTGCACCCCGTCCTGCTCCAGACTGGCCTGTGCTCTGTTCTGGCCTCGAGACTGGCTCTGCAGAAACCCGACGTGAAGCAGGATGGCCGGCAGCGTGGGGCTTGGTGGGGATGTGGCCTCCTCCCTCCTGAGACCTCTGACCACAGGGCCAGCTCTGAACGAGCCCACGGTGGAAGGCTAATCCACAGCTTTGCCTTGCCCTGACCCCAAGAGGTGGGGTGACTCCCTGGTACCCCCGGCTCCCAGCAGAGACTGACCTGGGCAGCAGCTCCCTGGCAGCCAGGGCTGGCTGGAGGCCGGCTGAGCAGGCTGCCAGCACCCTGGCCACTGCTGTCTCCTCCTGAAGTAACTGCCCCGTTATCAGCTGGACTGACTCCGTGTGATGCTGCCCAGGCCCCACTTCGACCCGGGCACAGGGGGCCAGGCCCTGCTCTGGAATGCCTGGAGCCGCCAAGACCCGAGAGCAGACTCAGGATGCCGATGCCAGCTCCCTGCTTGCAGAACCCTCGTTAATTATCCTCCCTGGATGGAGAGCCAGGCACGAGCCCCAGGAGTCCTGAAAACAGGCTGTCGGCACATTTCCTAGAATTGCCTCCGGAACAGCCAGGGCTCTGGGCGGCCCATGCCTGGTTGGGTGGAGAGGACACAAGGCCATCGCACCCTCCAAGAGCCCAGAAAGCAGCCAGGGGTCGGGGGCTGGCCCGGAGGCGCACTGCTGGCTGCCTCAGGCCCTCCCTCCACAAGGTCTCGGGGCACTGCCAGGCCGGGAGCCAGGGAGGTGGCCCGCCGAAGGGGCCCAACCACTAAGGAGGCAGAGCCAGGCCCAGAATGGGCTCCTGAGCGCAGGACCACCCCAGGCAGGAATTCTTAGGAATTTAGACCCTGAAGTCTCCACCAATGGCTCAGTAGCTGGCTTCGTTTTATTGACTCATGATGTGCTCCAGTGGCCAGGTGCGGGGCGGGAGGGGCGAGCCACAGAGCCCCCCACGGGGGCAGACTTCCGGGGCAATGAGAAGGGGCCCCAGCACAGTGGGGACCTCATCCGGGAGGCAGCCTTGCTAGCATGGCGGGTCCACACACGGGCGGAGGGAGGACCCCACGGCTTCCCAAGCAAGTTCCATCCATAGATGCACGTCCTCGCCTGTGCTGTGAGGGTCTCTCCCACATCCGGGCTGAGACCTCCCCAAGTGCAGGGCCCCCCGCATTGCACTAGTGTCCCGGCCCCATCCAGCTACCTCTGCTGACCAGGACACCTGTCCTTCAGGCACCCATGGGACGACCAAGCAGGCCGGGAGTGCTCCCGGGCAGACAGCCACCGTAGAGGCCCCCTGAGCTCTGCCTTCCTCCACTGGTGGAGAAAGTCTGAGGCAGTGAGGCTCTGAAGGGCACGGGGGGACAAGGGGCAGCTTCTGTGCAGACCGGGGGTCCCCAAGGACCTGGGGCCAGGCAGCCTGCCCCCCTTGGCGTGGCTGAGCCATCAAGCGTGGCCGGCTGGGTGCCATAAAATCTGGCTCTGCGGCTTCTTGGAACAGTGGGCGGCTGCTGGCTCCACTCAGTCCAGTGGGCTACTGGGAAAAATATGCCAGAGGCCCAGGAGAGGCCCCTTGGCCCCAAACACACGACAGGGAGTCCCTGCACCAGAGCCTGTACATCCCAAGGTAACGCCGGTCTGGGGACCCACACGGACACCACCCAGGCTCCCTCACCTCAGCCAGCCCAGCGCTGGTGGGTCCAAGAGGCTGTCGGCCAACAGTGAGCTACCACGGAGTCCAGCAGGTCAGGAAGGGCCTGGGCTCAGTGTCCCCATCTATAAAATGGGACAAGCACCCAGCCCGCCCAGAGTACCCCCTAGGATCACCCTTGCAGTCCACGGACAGAGCACTTCACAGAAGAGTCTGGGTCAACTTTGGGGAGGGGGGACAGGGCTTTGTGGCTGAGGCAGGCAAAGAACAGAGTCACAGTCCTTTCAGGAGACCACCCAGGAGGATGGGGCGGGGCCTGTAGCCTAGGGCAGGCTGGGGGGCCGGGAGGCAGGGAGGCCTTGTCCTCTAAATCTGAGCCTCAATCCTGCCTGGACAGTAGGCCCCACGTCGTCGGCAGGGGCATTGAGCTGCCCACTCACCAAATGAGCAAGGGGGCAGGCTCACAGACCCCCACTACTGGGAGGGTCTGCGCCTTGGTCCTCCTGCCTATAATTACACCATAAGCTGACCCCCGACTCTGGAGTCAGTCCTGGGAGAGGCCCACGGCCCTGCTGTGCACGAGGCAGGCCCGGAGGCCACAGTCATCCCAAAAGACAGAAGCGCCTTTGTGGCTGGTTGCGGGGGGGAGGTCAAACCTGGAAGTTCAGCGATTCACTGTGTGGACACCAATGTCTCTCCCAGAGTCAGCCACTCTGAAAGAGCGGCTCGGGCTCTGCGTGTGGCCAGCCTCGGCTGACCCAGAACAGACCGTCTGCAGACTGGCTGCCCTGCAGGGATGTGGCCAGGCCCGCCTGCTGGAGGGACCGGCAGCCGCCACACCTGGCCCAGCCAACCACCAAGAACAGCAGGACGGAGGCCAACACCCGCCCCTCCATCTGACCCCCAGGCCTTCCCCTCCCAACGGCCAAGGTGGCCCCCAGGCCAGGCAGACTCCCCAGAGCCACGTCCTGCAGGAAAGTGAGGCTCTAGAGATTTCGGGAGCTGTCTTGGAAGGACGTGCTCCCGCAGCTAAGGCGGACGTGCGTGAGCACAAAGCCCGCAGCCGCTCCAGCCCCTCAGGTGGGACAGGAGCGCAGCGGGCCACCCAGACAGAGGAGAGCCACGCACCGCAGGTCACCGCATGGCTGGCTTTTCTGATGACCTAGAAAGCGGACCCAGCTCCTCAAAGGCTGGACCCTCAAGGCAGCCTCCCAGGGAAGCCAAGGGGGCGGCGTGTCCCCAGCCCGGGGGGCAGGTGCCGGGTGCTCACAGGGCTGCCCCCGGCTGTGGGGGTCAGAAAGCACCCAGCTGCTGAAGGCCGACAGGACTCTCCGACCGCCCTGCCACCACACCACGCTGTACAGGGAAGGGTGCAGGGAACCCGGAACCACGGCCCAGGATCAAGGTCAGGGGCAGGTCGAGACAGGTTAACCCGAGACCACATCCACAGGACAGTGGCCGAGCTGCCTCTGAAGGACTCAGGCCAGGCCGGGGCCGCTGTGGCTGCCAGCTTGGGGACAGCGACGCCACGGCGGGTGGCAGGACCACCAGGGTGCTGGAACCTGGCCTCGGCGGGCCGTGCCCCCAGCCCCTCAGGGGCGGGCAGCACTGACTGACTTCCCCTCCCCTGCCCACCCCTTGATGAGGCCCAGGCTCCCGCGGCAGCAGCAGCTCCCAGCCCTGCTCACAGCGGCTGGCCAAGAGCAGCCTGTGCTGGTGTCTGGACCTCGGGCCAGGGGTCAGACTCCCACCCTCAGACACAGTGGGCAGCACTGAAGGGAGCCTGGGAGGGCCTGCTTCCTCTCCATGGATCCATCATCCCAATTTAGAAACAGAGCCGCCCTTGAGCCAGGGCCAGGGGCTCGGACCACGGGGCCTGCTCCCGCCCCCATGCCCTGCAGGGACAGCGGCCTGCTCCTACTGGCCTGCTTCCCAGCACGGCCGCCTCCAGCCCACACCCAGGGTCCCCCACCCGCCGGCTTCCTGCTCAGAAGGCAGGACCCATCAGGGCACGGAGGCTCCAGGCAGGACCTCTGACCTCTGTCCCTGCTGGGCTGGCATGGGGGTGGAGGAGCAGTTCACACTGGGTCCCCCGGGGCACCTGCCAGGCCAGCCAGCCCCCAGGCAGCTGTCTCGGCTTCAGGTCTTCCACCGACCCAGAGAGGGCAGCCAAGGGCCCTGGGGGTTCCAAGCTAACTGCTAACTGCAGTCCCCACCCAGGCCCTGCAGGCCACGCTGACTCACTCTCTCCTCTCTGCTGCCCTGCTCTAGCCTCTCTTTCCTCTGGAAAGCCCACCCTGAACCACCTGCACCTCCCCAAACCTTTCCCAGCCCACAGGCCCACCTCCTCCAGGAAGCCTTCCAGGCCGCCCAGCTCTCTGCTCAGCTGGACTTGAGAGCCAGAGTCCCAAAACCACCTCAGAGACATTTTACAGGTGAGGAAACTGGGGCCTAGAGGGAAACCAAAACCAAAGTTTCTTGGACGGAGAAAGTACCCAGAGATAACCCAGGCCTGAGTTTTCCGTCTGCTTCTGTCCCACGAGGTCGGGTGAGATCAAGGCCCAAGGCAGGACTGGTGGCTCCGTCATGACGCCCAGTGTACAAGCAAGCCATGCCAAGAGGTGGTACGCTCCGGGAGGCTGTGTCTCCTGCCTGGATTTCCCTTAAACCCTATGCCCGCAGCCAGGAAACGCGCGCGTGGCCAGCAGGTACTGGGGGGTGGGGGCGTTGGCCCACGCTCACTCGGGAGCACACACGCGTGATCTGGGTGCGGAGGGGAGACAGCCGTATTTTCTGTGGGTGCAAACCAGTCCTGCTGGATGGATGGGACCACTGCAGCCCAACCAAGGACAAGGGGTCCCCGCGGTACACGCCCTCCTCTACTGACTGATGGTGCCGACCCACAGGGCAGGGGGGCCCTTTGTCCTGGAGGTGTCCCCACCCCAAGCCACCGGAGGGAGGGGCCACGTGTGAGCTGCGCCCCACAGTTCAGGCATGCTTTGTAGGCACTTCCCCCAAGAACCAGGGACAATCCCCAGCCACCGGGTCATCCACCCGAACGCCTTCATGCCCAGCAGACCAGGTCTCTGGGGAGAGATGGCACTGCCAACCCCACCCCCCTCCTTCCACCGGGGTGCTGAGCCTCACCTGCATGGACACCTGGGACCTGCACAAAACCACCCTCCCTCTCCACCTGACAAACAGGGGACGCTGCCCAGGGTCACACCTCCAGGACACGGAAGCTGGCCCTGACTGCACCGAGGCGGGGAGCTCTGCTGTGGGTGCTGGGGCCCAGCCCCACACACTCGGGGGCCCCACCCTGGGCTCTGCCAGCACAGGCCCCCTTTGTGTTCCTGCCCCATGCTGTGCAGAGAGCCTTCCGCCTTCCTGGAGGGGGATGGGGGCGGGTGGAGGTGGAACAAAGGGCTAAGCCACTGCCCCCCACACACTCCACAGCAGGGGGGGGCCCTCTTCATAGGGTCCCCCTCCCCCTCTGCTCTCCACAATCAACCCAGCGGGGTGCCTCCCTCCCTCCCACTCTTTGATTCAAATGAAAGAATTTGGGGAACCAGAAAAAAATATGGCTTCTATTTTCAAAACTGGAATCAATTATAATTGGGGGGTTAGTTAAATACTCCCGACTGTGCTGAGGCTCCGTCTGCCTCATCCAGACCCAGATGGAGAGACTGGAGGGCGGTGCTGTCGGGGGTGTGGGCGGGGCACTGGCGGGGGCGTCCCTGCAGGCGGCGGGTCCTGCACACACCACCCTGCACACCCGGCCTTGCACACCCAGCCCCGCACACCCCACCCTGCACACCCGGCCTTGCACACCCATCCTGTACACCCCATTCTGCACGCCCCGCCCTGCACACCCCACCCCACACACCCACCCCTGCACACCCCGCCCTGCACACCTGGCCTTGCACACGCAGTTCTGCACACCCCGCCCCACACCCACCCTTGCACACCCAGCTTGCACACGCAGTTCTGCACACCCCACCCCGCACACACAACCCCGCACACCCACCCTGCACACCCACCCTGCACACCCAGCCCCACACACCCACCCCTGCAACACCCACCCTGCACATCCAGCCTTTCTTCCAGCAGGCAGTGCCTCAGCAGGAAGCCCAGCAGCCGCCCTCCAGCTTGATCTACCGTTTCCTGAAGGCCACATCTACCCCCCAACTGGCCACTCTCCCAGAAAGCCTGCCTACCCCAGAGGGCCGAGGCTGGTCACAAGCCCAGGTCCCCGGGTACAAAGTCAGGGTAGGGTGGGGACCAGGGGATCTACCCCTCTCTCTCCGAAGCAAGGCTTGATGCAGCCCCACTGAGGTCTAGCGCTACACTGGGAGCCAGCCGAAGGTTCCAAGGGCTCAGTGGGACAGAATGCACTTCCAGCCCCAGGTCTGCTGAGTGGTAAGCAGCTGCCTGACCTCCCTGACCCTGGGTTCCTCCTCAGCACAGGGAACACAGGGTGCACCGAGATGGCACAGGCTGGCCTCCAGGCCCCGAGAGGCCACCCCCGCCATCGCTGTGGAGAGCAGGGACTGCTCTGGAGGCAAAGTCAAGTCTGGAGCCCAGGCCCATG
Source organism: Ailuropoda melanoleuca (assembly GCF_002007445.2). Taxonomy (NCBI): domain Eukaryota; kingdom Metazoa; phylum Chordata; class Mammalia; order Carnivora; family Ursidae; genus Ailuropoda; species Ailuropoda melanoleuca. The sequence continues at coordinate 2,041,429 of NC_048228.1, forward strand.
AAGCTAGAGGGCAGAGCATGTGAGCACTGCTCCCACCCCACCCAGAGACACCAAGTGTAGGCCTGAGCCCACCCCACAGGTGTGGCCCTGGGACTCTCCCACGGACACAGGGTCACTTGCTGGATGCTGAGCTCCCCCATGCTGAGCTCTCTCCCTACAGTGCCCCTGCAGTCCTCGAGCCCCCCCCCCCATACCCAGGAAGCCAAGTGTTACGGTCTCAGGGTGGGGTTGGCTGCTCACGCCAGAGGGAGCACCAGCCCGGGAGGCTCAGAGCTGGGCCCTTGGACAGAGTCAGGCCAGGAGCAGAGGGGTGGCCAATGGCTGACAGGAAGCAGGGGCAGAGGAGCAGGGGGTAGGGCAGGTGTCCCCAGCTGCTTCCTGGAGGACGTGACCAAAGACAGGCCACACAACAGCATCACCGCCTCACGGCCCTCCCCCGCAGCAGGGACCACGGCAGCATCTCCACAGCCCTGTCCCAGCAACATCCCCAAAGGGAGCTTGCCCCTGGAACCAGCTCTCTCACCCCAACCTGAATGAAACTCAAACCAAAGCAGCACGCAGTTCACTGAGGTCGGCAGAGTGAGTCCGAAGGTTCCCAAAGCATTTCCCCACTTGCACCCACGGCCATAAACACCGACCAGACCGAGAAGAGCTGTGACAGCTGGCCCCCTCCATCCAGGCCTAGACCCAGCCTGGAGCCCAGCCGGCCTGGGGGGGGGGGTCACACCTGGCCAGCCCACTGAGGGGCTCAGGGTCCTAAAGTCAGGAGGTCTGGCTGGGGCACCCTCACTCCATGGCCCAGGCATCTGTCCGCCCAGCCCACAGAGCCCATGAAGCAGCAGGATCGCGAAGCTAGCTCAGCCAAGAACATTCCGGCTAACAGAAGGCATTGGTCAGCAACCAGAGCCACCTGACCAGCTTCTCCAATCATCAGCACCCCCAGCTGCTGGCACCTGTCTCAGAACTTGGGGACCCAGCCCCTCCCCAGGACCCCTGCCCTCAGCCCATGCTGGAGGCAGGGGGGAGGCCACCACATGTGAACACACAGGGACCAGCCAGCAGGCAGGGTCCCCAGTACAAACAGGGGGCCTCCCGTTCCCCACGATTCACTGATGCCCGCCCCCTTCCCGGCCGCCTGCTGGGCTCCGAGGCACTGGAGCGCGGCGGACGTCCGTCCTGGCATCCACCTGGAAGGAGCCTCCAGCCGCCCGCTAGGAGCACGTTCAAAGCTCCGGAAACCGTCTGCAAGTATTTCACCTCACTGGGCGGCTGTGGCTCTGCGCCCGTTCCGACGGGACCCTGAACGCTCACGTTCAAAGAAAAAACTCTGGACAAAGCAGGGAACCCTGCAGAAATGCTCGCTCCTTCCCGTCACAAAGAACTTGAACCTCTGTGCGGGGTCTTTTCAGGATTTTTCACGTGCTTGCGTGCACTTTTCTTTACAAAAACTCCAACGCCCCCACACCCACGATAAAACCACAGGCCCCCAAAATGGTATGACTTAGGTTAAGCCCCACTTCCACAAACCAAGCCCCGAACCTGGGAGCGGCACCTGCCAGCAGCCGGCACGGGAGCTCAGCTCCAGGACACGTCCCCGTGAGGAGGGCTGTCTTGCCTAGCGACAACTTCCCTTCTCCTGCTCTTTCTCTTCCCCTTAAAAATCTTTCCTTTTCTGCTAGATGGGATTCCGCCTGATTCATGAATCCATTAACAAAGCCAACAAGATCTCAAAAATCCACTCGGTTGAGTTTCTGTTGTTCAAGGGCGTGTAGCCTAGCTCGGTTTTCATGACGTATCAATTCACAGATATGCCAAGTTTCACTGAACCAATCGCCTCCAGTAGGACCCTGCATGCCCCCCATGTTTCCACATGAAGGACACAAGGTGCTCCAGCAAGCCAGGAATGCTGCTTGGAGACCCCGGGACAGGCCGCTTCCCAGCTGCCCAGCAACCCGGCCAGGCCCTGCCCACCTGTCTGGGGGCCACGACTGGACAGGCTCTAAGATGACAGGTGCAGAGGCATCCGTGGAGGGGGTCTCAGGGTCGCTCCCCCAACAACCTCAGATGAACCGCAGGGAGCAGGGTGAGGGGTGGGAGAATGCCCGTCCACTCACCGTACTGACAGCGGGGACCCTGGAAGCCTCGGGGACAGTAGCAAAGCTGGGCTGAGCCAGGCACGCAGTGGCCGCCATTGAAACAGAGACCAGCGCTGCACTGGGCTGTGGAGAGAGAAGAGAAGGTGTGTAAGGGGGGGCAGCAGCCCAAGCCCACCCACAGCATCCTTGGGGACCCTCTCCCACGTCCCCCAGGAGGCAAAGCCTCAGGCTGGCTGGGACCCAGACCCTCACCACAGAGAGGAAAGCCCTCTTCCCATGGAAGCCCAGACTGCATCTTAAGAGCCGATACCCGACCACAGGGGACGGGGGTGGGGGGCGTCTCCCAGGCTGGCAACCCCCACCCTGCCGTCAGGTCACTGGTCCCAGCTCTGTTCTGTCCTGGGTCACACACCGGCACGGCCACCAGAGCCTGAGGAGGTGGGGAGGGTGGGCAGTGGGGGAACGACCCGCTGCTGAGCTCCCGCCCCTCCTGCTCAGAGACCTGAGCGTGCCAACCACCAGGCTGCTCGCCCCCTAGGAGGGGCAATGCCAGCGCAGGCCAGCAGAGCCCAGGTAGGAGGGACGGAGGGAGGGGTCGAGCCTGGGAGATGCTGGTCCCCTCCTCCTTCTCTAGAGGAGACCCTTGCTCCCAGACCCTCGCCCCACACTCCACCCCACTGGGCCCAGGAAGCTGCCCACCCGTGGCTTGGGGTGCCGACGAGCCCCATCCCCCCTCCCCAGCACTAGTGTGCGGGGCAGGAAGCAGCTGGCCGGAGAGGTGCGGGCTGTGGGTGGGGGAGGGCAGGTCTGTGAGGCTTGCCAGGCAGCCGCTCAGGGCCCGAGGGTCCCAAACTGCCTGCCGGTCCCGTCCCAGCGAGAACACCGACCCGGGCTGGACAGGATATCCCAGCACCGATTTCCTGGCCCTGCAGCCATGGCCCGCATATCCCTGCGCACCGGAGGGCACGGCCAAGGCAGGTGGGCTATGCCCCCACCCCGGGACCCTACCAGCCCGGCCCTGAGTCCGGAGGCTTCAGGGGCACTCGATGGGTGAGTGGATGCTCTGCAGAGTGACCTCCCCCCAAAGCCTCCAGCGCCTGGCGTGAGCCGTGGGCTCAGTGACTTCATGGGTCACTGAGGGCACCCCCACCAGGAGCAGGGAGAGAAACTGGAAGGTGGGAGGCCTGAGGGAGGGCTGTCGGCCAGGCACATGGGTCCAAGCAGCCCTCTGGGCTGGACACTAAGCTGGATAAGGAAACAGGCTCAGAGACAGGCAGTATGTGGCCCCAGGTCACACAGCCAGCGAGCAGGGACCAGGCCCCAGATTCCTCTATGCAGAGCCTGGGGTCAGGAAGGGCCTCTGTGGAATGCTTCTTCATCCCTGTCCCATACCCATGGCTGTGTCCCAGTGTTGGAGGGAGCACTCCCCCTTGTTCAGGCCACCCTGCAGGCAAACTCCAACCTCACAGCCTCCTCCCTCCAGCCCCACACCTGCAGCCTGAGGATGCGTCTGAAATGGGACAGGAGTGGGGGGCTGGGGACGAAACAGTGCCTCAGGGGTGTGGGGAGGACACACACAGTGACCCTGGAGCCCGCACAGGGAAGCCTGGCAGAGGGGCCGACCCGGGCTGTGGACAGCATCAGCGTCCCCGATGGTAAGAGCCCGGAAGCCACCTCCAGAGTACATGGAGGCCACCTCCCCCTCCAGCCACAGCACCGCGGTGCCAGTGAAGGCCACCGTCCCCACTCGGCCTGCTCACCCACTTTCTCCGCCCCGCAGCCGCTGTGATCTCGTCCAACGGAAGCCGGCCCGCAAGGTGTCTGACTGCAAACCCTTCGGTGGCTCTGCACTGAGCGCGAAGCCCCCCCGCACCGTGAGCCCGCCCATCTGACCCCAGAGCCGCTCTGGGCTGCCACCTGCCTGGACAACCTGTGTCTTCCCCAAATGTCACTTCGTCACGGGGCCACCCAAAGCGCCAGACACATAGTGCCCACAGCACGGCACCCTCTCCCCCTGCGGCCACGGACTCCCTGAGCGCGGGCGCCAAGGTGTCCCGAGCACCACCCACGGCGCTCCTGGGCCCCGCCCGCACACTGACTGCTCCAGGGGCCGCTGAGAGCTGGCGAAGGGATGGAGGCAAAAACACACTACACGCATGCAGAGCCGTGTGCACACAGGCTGTAGGGGGAAGGACAGAGCCGGGGTGTCCCCAGATGGAGGGGTGCACGAGGCAGCACGGCCACAGAAACGAAACCAGGAAAGACAAAGACGCAGGAAGCTGGACCCCGAACCGAGAAAGGCTGCATCTGGGGAGGCGCACGGGTGCAGGGAAGTCGGGGAGCCGCAGAGGGAGGCCTGGGGAGCAGGGCCTGCTTGGGGGCATGGAGCGGTGCTGTGCAGGAGTGGCATATGGGGCCAGAGAGGCCCCCAGTGCACAGGCCAAGGAGTGGGCACCACCCCAAGGGCCTGGAAGCGGGGGCCTCCCCTGCATGACCCCACCTGGGTGGCCAGGCAGCACGATGGGAACCCCCCTCCCCCGTGTCAGGAGGGTCGCCTCCAGTGGCAGAGCACAGCCCACTCCCCCACCCCTCGGAAGGGGCAGCACAAACAGAGGACAAGGACCCCAACCCCCGCCGCTGAGGAAAGACTCAGCCCAAGCAAGCACTGCAAGAACTCACACCCAGGCAGACAGAGCTCGGGAGCCGGAGCCTGGCTTTCACATCAGCGTGTCTGACAGCCTCCACTAGACACGGGGAGGCCCCGCACAGGAGGAAGGACCAGGCAGACAGGAAGACGGACCAGGTCAGAAACGCTGAACAAAAACCATGAGAACTCGACACGTGGCTGTGCCTGAAGGCTGGACAGACGCCCTGCAGACAACTCAGAGATCTCCAAGTGACAAATGTGTTCTCGACTTCACAGTCATGGATTTTTCCAAATACCTACTATGTTCCGGGACTGTGGCAGGGGGTCTGATGGGGACCATCCCTCAGGCTTTCAGGTTGGCCAGGCCTGCAGCCACAGGATCTCAGGGGTCCCAGAAGGAACGGTCTGTCCCCGCGAGAGGGAGAAAGGCCAGGGCAGCCGCAGGTGACCTGGCCGGTGGGGCCCACAGGGTGGGCTGTGGTCTCTGAGGCCAAGCAGGCAGAGGGAAGGCCTGAGCCAGGGGAGTCCCACGGGGCTGGAGAAGCCCCCCAGGAAGCACTGTGCACGCCTCTCCCCCTGCCCCAAACCCCTGCTGGCTCCCTGTGGCCCAGATGCCTTAGTGGGCAACGCCTGTCCATACACGTTCGAGCTCTGGTCTGATATGTATCTGTGGGTTAGAAGCTCAGCTTAAGCCCCAGGACAGGCGGTTTACACATGTGGAATACAATATTCTCAGCGACCTTCACACTGCCAAGTGTCTCCTCCACACCACAGCCTGAGCCTGAAGCCGGACAGGTGACGCGCAGCAGCCTGCTTCCAGGGCTGATGGGTCTCCTCGCCCATGATCTGAACAGGGAAGGAGGAATACCGCCCTTCCCCGTGTGCAGAATGGGGCTGGAGGTGAAAGGACAGTGACCGTTCACCAAGCGTCCAGCTTCCCCACACCAGGCCTTTGCTTTGGGGTGAAACAGGATGGGTCTACCCATATCCTCAGAACCACAGGCTGGCAGGGCCCTGATGGGGGCACAGTCCCCAGGGCGAGGGCAGCGCGTCTGGACATCTATCTTTTTTCTTTTCCTTTCTTCCTTCCTTTTTAAAGATTTATTTATTTATTTATTTGAGAAAGAGAGCATGCACGCGGGCATGCACGCACATCAGGGGGGGAGGGGCAGAGGGAGAGCATCTCAAGCAGAGCCCCCGTTGAGCACGGAGCCCAACTCTATCCCATGACCCATGGGATGACCCGAGCCGAAACCAAGAGTTGGACACTCAACCAACTGGCCCACCCAGCACCCCTGGACATCTTCTGTGGTATCTTAACGCCAGCCACTCTCTCTTATGGTGGGTGACAAGAAACACCTGCGCTTGGCTGGACCTCACATGAACCCTACGGCAAGCAGCGGGGTGGCACCTGTCCTGGGGTGCACTCACCACGGCAACGGGGCTCCACTCCTCTGCAAGGGCCGGGCCACTTCCCCAAATGGGCACTCGGCTGAGCCCACAGCCCCTCCTCTTCTCTTCCCAAGGAGCTACCTGCTGGACAGCTGAGCGGCCTCAGGCGGGACAGGTGTGATCCGGGCCAAGTTTCTCCTGGTCTGCTGGGCCACCCCCGCCCCCCGCAAGCTCTGAACACATGGCTGAGGTCATCAAATGTGCGTGGGGCTCAAACGTCAGCCTTCTGGAGGCCAGTACTGCAAATGAGCCCTGTCCCTGGACACCTCTGTCCACGCAGCCCAGAGACCCCTCACTCATCCTGTAGCCCGAGCAGGCCAGGGCTGGAGGGAACGACTCAGACCCAAGACAAAGCTCCTGGCCAGGGACCCTGCTCTCCTGTGGTTTGTCCCAGCTGCACGGCCTCCTATGCGCCTCCCGTGCTGAAGCCTCTGGCTCCCGTCCACTCCCTGCAGTGAGGGCTGGGCCCAGGAGCAGGGGAGCCCCGTCCCTGCGCCAGGTCCCCCACGGCATCCCCAGAGGGGGGGCACGCCTGTCTGCTGGCTGGGGCTGAGGTCACATCCTGATCAGGTGTGCAGGGGACCTCAGCCCCTCCCTGCATCCAACACAGAATTGTCAGGATGGAGCTGAGAGGGGCCTTTCGGGAAGCAGGTCCCCTCCTCTCTGGGCCACAGCTCCTCCACTGTAACTCGGGATCAGCCCACCACCAAGACACGTGGTGGACGTGGGGACCCAAAAAAGCCACCCGCGTGAGTTCCCGGTGCAGGCCTGGCTCACGGAAACCCAGAGAGGCCAGATCGAACACAGCCTACCAATCTGACGACAGCTGGTCCCCGGCTCCCACACTCGGCAAAGGAAGCCGGTGTACCAGCAGCAGGCACGGTCCTGCCCGTGGCCGAAGCCTCCAGGCAGCCAGAGACAGGGTGTGTGCCACGCACCCCGGGTGCCCAGGAAACTCTCCCAGGGCTGCTGGGGCACACACAGCAGGGCAGAACCCCAAGAGGACACACGTGCCCCAACGCTCCTCCGGCAACCGGCCTGGGAGGCCGGCACCAGGCAGAGTCGGGGCTGGACCCGGCGCAGAGCACCTCTGTCCACCACCATTGGAGGCATTCAGGGGTTCAAACAACGCCGGGTAGGGGAAGCCCGGACGAAGGGGGTGACGGTGAGGACGACACTGTGCCCAGGCCCCCTGCAGGGAGGCTAGATCAGCACTGTGGCTCAGGGTGGCCCTCACCTCATCCACCAAGCCACAGGGCAGCCTCTAGACCTCAGCGAGGTGCTGGGGGAGGGGCCAGGAGTGGGAACCACAGAGCCCACCTCCCTGCAAAGGGCGGTGACGGGATGGAGGCCACTTCCCTGGGCACCCAGGGGACAGGGCAGGCCCCAGGTCTGCTTGGTCCCTCTGTCCCTGTTCTGCTACTGGACCTGCTGGCCTTTGACCCAATGCTAGCCAGCAACGGGAGGCCTGGAGCCCAAGCCCCCACCCCACCTCCCCTCATCCCAGACCCTTGCTGCAGGGAGGGAGTCACTCGGGCTCCCAGGTCCCAAGGAACAGCCGCACCAGCGCCTGCCCCGGGGCCCCGGGACTCTGAGGCCGGGCTCCGCCATGGCCGCGCACCCACCTGGGCTGGAAGGCAGGGAAGCTCCGCGGGAGGACCGCAGCTGCAGGCGTGAGCAGACCCATGCACGTGTGCACCCACGCAGGTGTGAGCACTGCAAGCAGGCACATGGTGCACACACGCGCATGGGAGCATGAGCACGTGTGTCAACTGTGTGTGTACGTGAGCTCGTGCACGCATGAGCACACGGGTGTGGGCATATGTCCGAGGGCGAGCGTGTCAGCACACGTGGGACCATCCACGTGTGAGCATGTGTGACTGTGTGCCATGCATGTGTCCATATGTGCGTAAGCACATGCATGAACCGTGCCCGTGTGTGTGAGGCTGTGACATGGGTGAGCTCGCCTGGGTGGATAGCATGCTGGTCCAGTGCACGAGTGTACATGAGTGTGCATGAGTGTGCAGACATGCCCGGCACAGCACCATGTGAGTCTGGGTGTGCCTCCACTATCCGGAGACACCTAGGGGATGAGGGGTCACCACAGAACAACACGCCCACCCCTAGCAGCCGCGTGGGCATCTCTGTCCACAGCGCGGACAGGATGGCCAGAGCGCCAGCTCTGCAGATTCCCACGCTGGGCGCAGGGCTGACACACGTCCAGATCGGAAAAGGAAACGCGAACGGCGAGGCAGGAAGGCAGAGGGCGGCCGTCCCCGGGTCCCCCAGCAGCCTTCCTGCTGCTCCTTCCCGTGCCCCAGGATCACAGAGGAGACGGCCACGTCCCAGGCGGGACGCAGGGAGGGAGAGCTGTAGGGCAAGCCTGCCAGGTGGTCGGCAGCCTGGGCTTCTGTCCCCTTGGCCCACGTGCAGCCCGTCCCAGGCTCCCGCATCAATCCCCCCCACACACACTCACGCAAAGCCCTCACAGGCCACAACTTTTTTCCCAGCTGGCCTGGCATCCCCTGGGCAGCAAGAAGGCATAAGTGACAACGATGGGCTGGGACAGCCTGTGGAGAAAGCTCTGGGTGGTCACCCTGCAGTGTCCTGCCCAGGCCACGGTCACCTCTGAGGGTCTGCTTCAGAGTCAAGGGCCCGATGCCCCACACACCCCAGGCACACATGGGGTCCTATGGGGCTGGGCCATGCTGTCCAGACCCAGTTCGCCCTCCGTCCATACATCCAGAATCCGGGCACGTCTCAGCGCGCTCTGCTACCTGCCAGGACCAGGCCCAAGGTGGCTCCTTGACAGGCCTGCGTCACCTGTGCCCTCCGTAGCAGACCATGTCCCTCCCCAGTCAGACCCTGCACGGGCTCCCCATCCTCACAAGGGCCCAGGGACCTCAGAAAGTGACCTTGTTTGGAAAGAGAGTCTTTGCGGGTGTGTCTAAGGCAGGGACTGAGCTCGCACGGATGCGGGCGGGCCCCGCTCAGAGACAGAGGAGGACGCTCAGGCAGAAGGGGGCTGACGCAACCACACGCCAGGGAGCGCCCAGGACAGCACGGGAAGGATCCCCCACACCTGGATGGCACACCTCCGGCCTGCAGGGACTGACGGAGCTGTTTCAAGTCCCGCCCAGCCCCGCCTGGTCCGATGCCCCTCCCCCACCTCAGCTTTCCAGAACCGCGTGTGCACGTGCCTGCCTGCGTGCCTGCTGGCACAGGAGAGCAGCTCCAATGGAGGAAGGGCCAGTCCCAGTCTCTGCCACTGCTGCCTCCCGCGTGTGAGCACAGCGCAGGGCACGTCGTCAGCCCCGCACAAACGATCATCCAGCAGATCGCCTGTGTCAGTTTCCCAGGGCATGCTTTAGGGACACTTTATTTTTTCGACTTTGTTGTATCTTTTTATTCCTTTCTTTTTAAAGAAAGAATTGGTTTGGAAAATATTACATAGTCTTTCTCAGGAACCCACAGGACACAGTAGCCTGTTAAATGCTCTGATAAGTCCTGCAATGACGGACCCTACTTCACTGCTTTGCGCAGAGCTTCCCGGACCACAGAACCCCTCCCATCCCACAGCTGCAGCTCCTGGCACGTGCTCAGGCTCTGCCTCTCCATCCCGCGGCCTCCACAGACGGCCGGAGCTCAGCCTACACGGAGTTAGAGCAGGGAGCCACAGCGCATCTTCCAGGCACCTCATTCCTGGGACCATCTAGGTCAGGGTCTGCGTGCAGCAGTGGGAGTAGACACCCACCCTCACACTTAGGGCCCCCATTATGAGGGGGAGCCAGGGCCCAGGGAAATCTTCAGCCCACTGAGATGGCCGTGGACGGGAGAGGCACCAGGCAGGAATCCGGCACCCCAACAGCATAAGGGGTCAGCGCCCAGCTGCCCAAGGGGCACCCACGTACCATGCAGACCCGGGGAAGCCCCCTGGTCACCAGGCAACGCCGCCCCACCCAGCCAGCACTTTTCCTTTCTGGTCACCTCCAGGTCACACACGCCACTAAGTGGGTCTCTGAGAAATCACCGTGGCCATTACGAGCTTCCTGTCATTCTCTCGTACAGCATGGTCTCCTCCTCACTCCCACGTGAATACGGGGCCCTGCACCGTCCCGCACGCGGCTGGATGTGGTTCCAGGTCATGTGAAGCGAGAACGTCTCACACGGCTGGTGGAGCGGGGCCAGGGCTGGGGCTGTCAGCAGCATGGGGGGCTGCCCCCCGCCCTGCCCCGGCCCGACCCGACCCGTTCTCCCTTGTGGGCAGACAGCCTGGACTGGGACTGGGGGAAGGTGCTGGAGAGGACTGGACCAATGGCCCAAGGATGGGGGAAGGGCCAAAGCCAGAGACTCCTGACCCCCCAGCCCCTCTGCAGGAAGTGGGCTCCTCTCCCAAGTGGGGGCACAGCACCCCAGCCACTGCTTGTGCCCGGGAGCTCAGAGGGCCTGGACCCAGCCTCCAGCCCCGGCACCCACAGGCAAGCCAGCAGGAAGGGGGCCAGAGGCAGCCACCCCAGACTCTCTCCTGACCCCGCAGGGCAGGGCTTCCCAGGGTCTGGGGGCTCTGGCTCCTGCTCCATCTGGGACAGGGAAACAGAGTGACCGAGCCACCGCAAGGGCTCAGCTCACGGCAGGAAGCCACTCCTTGTGCTCAGCCCACCTTCTCGGCCACATGAACAGCCCGCAGGTGCTCCTGCCTTCCTCCGCTCACTTCCTCCAGCTCCCTCGCTCCAACCCCACGCCCCTGCGGGCCTGCCTCGCCCATCCACACATCGAAGCCCCAACCGGCTCTGTACCCCCATGCCACCCCTGTCGCATCAGCATCTGCTCGCTACCAGCCTCCTTGCCAAGCCCCGACTCCCCAGAGCGAATGACAGCTAAGCAACAGCCGGCCCTGGGGGGGGGCGGGGTCCCAGGCTCAGGCTGTGCCCCACATGGGCCTCCCCATCCTGCCCTCCCCTTCACGTGCCGGTGACCAGACCCTGGGGGACAAGTGGGTGTCCCGAGAGGCCGGATCACAGGGCTTTTCCTGGAGCATTCAAATAAACAGAGAAAATCCAGATACAGAAATAAGTAAATTCTCTGCTTAAAATGCTTTTTTTAAAACAATCAAGAAAGCCAAAGCCTCAAGGTCAGGATACACACGTGAAGACCCTGTCTGTGTCTCCAGGCCAACGGGACAACCTGGACCCCCAAGGCCAGGCCCTGTGGCCAAGACGCCCCATTTCCTCGCCACCACAGCCCTGTCCCCAGCCCGCTCCTTCACCTCTGCAAGGCCAAGGCTGCGCTGGGCAGCTTTAGGCCCCACTCGCCAGCGATCTCCCTGCCCCACGGCTGCATCCGCCTCCTGCTAGCTGGCCAGGCCAAGGCAGAGCCAGCTTGTCCTTCCTGGCCGTCAGCACAGGCAGACAGAGCCACAGGACAGGCCAGGAGCTCACGCTGAGCCAGACTGCACAGGATAGACTGTCATGGCCCGTGGACCTGTGCTGAAATCGGCCTCCCATCCCTGAAAGGCCAGCATTGGACCTGTCTCCAGCCTGGCCTCCCAGGATCTGGCTGGCCCTTGGGCCCTGACACTCCTCCCCTGCCCTGGCCCCGGGAAGGTCACTCCAAGACACAGGGGAAACCAAGGATCATCCGGCCCCAGCTCAGGAGTATGGATGCTGGGAACATGGCAGTACCAACCTTGTCCAGCACCCTGGCTCCCCTACCCCTGCCCATGAGAGCGTACGTACCCACTCCCCCCACCCCCGCCAGCCCTCCCAGGAAGCCAAGCCCAGGGCCCACACCCCAGGCCAGCCACGTGGCTGTGCATCCATGTCCCTTCCCAGGTATGAAAGGCCGTGCTCCCCAACTCCACCCCGTGCCGTAAGCCCCTGCCTCCTCTGCCCGTCCCCGCCATTCTCCAGGTTACCAGGGCTGCCTCTGGCGGGCCTGAGGAGCCCCGTCTCACAGCGGAAACCAGGGCCCTCAGCTTCGATCTCTACCCTGCAACCCCCAGTCAACAGACTCCTTTGTTTTCCTAGAAGTCAGAAGCAGGGAACACACGCATGACCAGGCTCAGAGAGCGTGGGGAGAAAGGCTGCTGCCGGGGGCCAGAGCCCTGGGGCACCTCCCAGTGGAGGGCCAGCAGCTAGGCACCCACCCCGTGCCCTGAGCCTCTCCTGCCATGAGGGATGCCAGGGCTGCGTCCTTCTTCTCTTCCCTCCCGCTCCCTTCCTGGGGAGAGTTATTCATTTCCTCTCCCAGAAAAACAGCACAAGCACCCTTCTCTTCCCCTTTTCCCACCGCAGTTCGTGTAAAAACGTCTCTGCTCCTGTTTGGGGCTCCCATGTTTCCTGTGTGTGGAGGGACCCAGGGGCAGAGAGACAGGCCAGAACACAGCCCCTGAAGTCCAGCTCCTATCCCAGTATGGGGGAGCCGGGACCCCCCCAGCCACACCCACTGCGGGCCCCAGCCCTCACCTCACGTCAGGGGTGCCATGTCACTTTCAGGGGAGGCCAGACCTCGGGGACCACTTCTCCAGGGAAGGGATACCGCCACCTCCTACCCCATCAGCCCCAACTGCCCACCCACCTGTCCCACACCCACCTGCTGGCCCACTGTGTCCACCCACCTGTCCCACACCCACCTGTCCCCACCCACCTGCTAGCCCACTGTGTCCACCCACCTGTCCCACACCCACCTGTCCCACACCCACCTGCTGGCCCACTGTGCCCACACCCGCAGGCCAGGAACAGTTTCCAAAGAGTCCCCGCAGCCAGACTCCGCAGCTGTGAGCCCCACTTAGTTTCTGAGGCAGAGGCTTCACAGTGAGGCTCACGAATGCCAACAGAGGGTCCCCCTCCCTCCTGCGGCTATCAGAGAGCCCCTCTGAGGGAGGCAGCAACAAACCTCCACAAAGCAAATGAGGAGACCAAGGCCCAGGGTGCCAGGATGGGAGGCAGGACAGGAGCTACTGTCTCGCAGACAACCTCCCACAGAGGCCAGGGGCCCAGTGCCCAGCCCTGGGCCCACTTGGGAACGGAGATCGGAAGGACCCAAGAGCAAGGGCGTGGCTGTGACGCAGCAGGTGGGGGATGGGCATGCTCCATGACATGACCCCGGAGAGGCAGCTGAGCCCACAGACAGCAGCACGTGGCCCAGGGCCGCCCTCGGACCCTCCTGATGCCAGGCACCCGGGCACTGGCAGACAGCCCCCGACCCCCTGCTGGGAGCTCCCAGCAGCCCCAGCCCTGCTCCCTGGCCCCGGCCCACGTCAGCCTGTGGGGTTCACTGTTCCTCGGGCTTTTACTATTCCATTTTAACAGGCTTCGGGGGGCAGAGGGGGGGAATGCATGGCCCTGGAAGGCTCCCACGCTGTGACGAGTGCCACCAAGTGCAGAAATGGGGCCCGCATCCCACTGTGCCGGGGGCGCCCCCTTTAGACAGGGCCTCCGCGGTGGCACTGATGCAGGGTTGGGGGAGGGGCACTCACCGGAGAGGCAGCCCTGGTCGCCGGGCTGCTGGCTCCACCCTGGGCAGCACCTGAACACGGTCTGGGCCTCCATGGCATACACCTGCCTGTAGCCTGTGTAGTAGATGGTTCTAGAAAAGAAGGGAGAGGAGAAACATTGTGCAGACAGCAGCACTGGCGGCATTCCCCCCTGCTTTAGGCTCTCACCCCACTGCTCCCTGTGCTGAATCTCTGATCGCTCCCGTTTCAGGCTTAGCAAGTCGAGGCTCGGAGGCAGGTGGAAGGTCTGTGTCCTACAGCAGAGCCGCAGCCGCAGGAAGAGGGACAGCAGGGGACACGTGACCGGCCTGGAGCCAGCAACAATGGCCCCGGCCAGCTCTGCCTCCCCACCCCTGCTGTGGGCCTGGCTCCGCATTGGCGTCAGGATGGGCATAGCACCCCACGTCTGGCTCTTCTCTCCAGGCCTGATTTGAGGGCTTGGGGGTCAGACTTGATCGTCCGGCTTAGGAACAAGCTGGCTTCGAGGTGCCCAGTGCTGGGTGGGTGGTGCCAGTTCATAGCCCAGGCTCTCAGTCCGCCAGCATACGGCAGCACGGCCCTGGGGCATCCGTGAGGGACCCTTTCCCCACCTGAAGAGCATAGGGCTGAGCCGAGGAGACAGGGTGACCGGGAGAAGAGCCATGGATAGCAGAGAAGAACCAGAGTGTGATCAGCACACGGCACTGAGATCGGAGGGAGCAGGTGGGAGGGCCTCGCAGGGGAGGCCACTTGGGCCCTTGGACCCAGGCCGACTCCCGCTCAGGATGGGAGCAGCTCCCGCAAAGGCTGAGCGGAGAGAGCAGAGTAACAGAATAAGAGGAAGGGGGTACCCCCAGGCCACTCGCAGCTTCAGACACAGCAGCCCGGCCCCACCGCTATCTGTAGGAATGGCACAGCAGCCCGGCCAACAGCCATGGGGTCAAGGACCCTTGAGCCCCAGGAGCGGCCTGAGGGCCTGGACGCCGTTTCCAGGTGACATGACACCCTTCTGCTCGCTGGGGCTCGGCCCCAGGGAGCCGTGGGAAACCCAGGGACCCCACAAACAAACAAACAGGGCCACTTCCCGGAAGCGTGAGTTCATGTGCGCAGGCCGCACACGGCAGCTCGGGGGAGCTTTGCAAAACACCACATTGGCAGGACATGAATCCACTCACCTGGAGAGAGACCGACCACAGCAATGGACAGTATTTGGCAGAGCAAACAGTGTTTGGGCCCTTCCATCGTAAATATTTATCCCTCTCCCGGGGCTACGTGCCGCTCCTCGCGGTCACCCAGAGGACGGAGACGACCGGCCCGTCTGCTGCCTCCCCCCACCCTCAGAAGTTAGAGACCCTCTGAGACAGCTGGTGTGCCTACTGCCCCCTCAAACCCCAAGAGCAGACCCAGCTCCCCTGCAGCCCACACGGGACAGCTCACAGGGGACACAACTCATGGGGGATGGAGGTGCACAGCTCACGGGGGACACCTCACGGGGGCTCTGGCCACTGCCAGGGAGCTGGCTCACAGCAGGGCCAGGGGTGACAGGGGGACGGGGGTACCAGTCTGGTGCACACATCTCCACCTTCTGCAGGCCCCTTGGAGCCTGGGCCACAGGGCAGGAGATCTGGAGGACAGGCCTGGAGGGAGGGGTTCCGTGCAGGCTTCTGGCTCCTCCAAGCATTCCCTCCTCCTCCCTTTGCACGGACTGCACCCCCCAAAGGGCAGGGGCCTTGCACGCAGCCTGGGGGGCTCCTCAGGCCTGGCACGGCCTGTGCTGGCTGCAGGCTTGTGGGGTGTCCCTGACGTGCTAGGAGAGCTGGCCCCCGGGGCTGGCAGGTGGGGAGAAGGGCGGCGGGGGCAGGGCCCGCCTCCCAGGGAAGCCCGAGCCTCCGCAGGAGGGAGGGGAGCGTGCCAGCCAGAGGCCACAGCTTCGACGGCCGCCGGAGGAACATCTGGACGAGGCATTCGGGCAACTGCCCATAGCCAGCACACTGGGCCCCGCTGCGGCATCATGGGAAGGGACATGATCCCTTAGCTGCCAGAAGCCCCACAGAAGGGAAGTGGGGCCGGGCCCAGAAGGTGCTTGGCGCAGGTCTCAGGAAACCCCACAGCACACAGAGGTGGTGAGACAGCTCTCATTCACACGGAGTGGAGGGCTGGGGGGGAACAGCCTGTGTAGGGTGGAGTGAACCCCAGCTGCATTTCAGGCCAGGAGACCAAGCATGCCAGGGACCCAAACTGTTCCTGCTGAACCCGAAGGAAGGGTCCCAGGTACCTGGAGCTGGGCAAGGCAAGGATGCCCAGGACCCATTTTGCACATGGCCCCTCCAGGGCCTTCCCAGAAGACCGTGACACGTAATGCACGCCCCTCCCCTCTGCACCAGGGCAGGAAGCACGGCAGAGACCCTGCAGCCCCAGTCCCGTGTAACCAGGGCAGCAAGGCTCTCCCAGACAGGGGGACTTTCCTCCCAGGGCCCCGGATGCCCCAGCAGGACACTGAAGGCACCCAGATGCTTTGAAAACACTGCTCCCACCCCACCCAGGCCAGCCTGGGGACCAGAGACAGGGAGACTGGGGATCAGCGACAGGGAGACTGTGGACGAGCGACGGGGAGCCTGGGGACCAGCGACGGGGAGCCTGGGGACCAGGGACGGGGAGACTGGGGACCAGGGATGGGGAGACTGGAGGCCAAAGATGTGGAGAGACTGGGTGCCAGGGAGGGGGACCTGGGGCCAGGGACAGGAAGACTGGGCGTTTCCTCAGCACAGCCACCCACCCAACTCTCCAGCCCAAGGGCCACAGTGCTCCCAGCAGCTTCACCGTGGGTGGCTGGGGGGACACAGCCCAAGCTGTGAACTACACAGAGTTCCTCTCTGTGGGGAAGCACCAGGGGAGCGGTCTTCCTTCCACCCTGGGTTTCTCAACATCAGCCCCTGATGTTCGTGCAGGACCCTTCGTGCTTGTGAGCCATCCTGAGCATCAGAGGACATGGAGTGGCGTCCCTGCCCCCTCAGCTCACCTGGGGCAACGGACACTGTCCCCAGACACCACCAAAGTCCCAGGGAGGGAGTTCAGGCCCCACACGGAGGACCCATGGCGGCACTCACCCCCTAAGGCCTCGCTGCGAAGCTGGACCCCACACCCCAACTCAGGCCGTTCCTGCCTTCCCTGCCCTAACCCAGCAGCACTGTGGCTTCCAGTTGGGGGAGCGGCCCGAGCTGAGGCCCCCTCCACCGCCCAGCTTTGTAATCGCACAGATTCCAGAGCCCGAGTCTATAAAAAGTGGAGAGGTATGCAAAGGCACTCCTTAATTTGATTTTGAAATAAAATCTTGAGCAATAAAAGGTTTCGCACTGGCTCCTCTGGGAACGAGGCCCAGGGCTCGGCCACAGCAGTCCCGCAGAACTCAGCAGGCTGGGCACCCCGCTTTTCCCGTCTCATGTGGCCAAACCCCTGCAGGGGTCCCTGCCTCCCCCAGGAGATCCCTGTTCCCCTCAGAGCCTCCCTCCCACGGAGTCCCCTCCTCCCAGCAGGACCCCCATTGCACCAAGAAGGCCCTGAGATCAGGACAACCCCCCACCCTGGCCGCCGCACTCCCACCCCAGACCCAGGGGTCCCGGCCCATACCTCCGCTCGTGGCCGACGCACCACGCCTGCCGCCCGCAGCCGGGCTTCCACACAGGCACAGTTCGGCTGAAAGCCTGCACACAGGGCTGGCGGCGGCCCACCAAGGTCAGCTCCTGCTCGGCACACACGTGGGGCCTGGGACAGAGGACAGATGGTCAATGCCCCGGCCACCAATAGCCAGCAGGCACCAGGCCTCCTGCACACCCACCCTGGGGCGCGGAGCCATCCTGGGGGCAGTCCAGATCATGGCCAGACCACACGGCAGGGCACCCAGCCAGGGGCCCCTCCCAGGCCTGCAGCAGGCCCAGGCTCAAGGGTATGGGCCTCAGAGGAAGAGGGTCACATCTGAGACTCCTTCCTGCAGGGGCCCCATTCTGCCAAGATCCCAATGTGCAGATACTGCTGCCCCCTTGAACAGGGGCCTGGACGGTCCGTGGGAACAGTGACATCAACCGTGACTCCCGTCCTAGGCCCCCTCTCCCCCAGCCACGTCAGCCTCAGAGAAGGCCCCTGAGCACTGGGTGCTGGCACACGGCTGGCTGGGAGTTCGCTCCAGGAAGTGCAAGCAGAACGAGGGGTGGAAGGAGGGGAGGCTCCGGGAGCGTGGGGGGGGGGCACAGTGGGGGCCCTGTGATTTCAGTGGCTCCTCGGCCCCCAGGAGCCCCCGCAGGCGAACAGACGGCCAGGAGCACACCACACTCAGGAAGGAGAAGGTGGCTGAGAAGCGACAGAAGGGGCCCAGCCCTGCTCCGGGGTGGGGAGGGGCACAGCCGGCCCCAGGCATGCCCGGGTTCAGGGACCAGGTGCTCCCACACAGGCAAATGTCACAAAGTCCGGGAGAGAAGGCCAGGCTGCCCAAAGTCTGTGAGGCCAGCCAGATTCCTCTGAGGAAGAGGATGGAGTGGGCTGGGTTCTCCTCTGAAGACCCCTCTCCCTTCGTGGCCCTCCTCGAACCACAGCCCAGGGGCCGGCTGCCACCCCGAGGGTCCTGCAGCAGCCCTGTGGGCTCATGCCCTCCGGTCACCTCCCGTGCCCTGCCCCCACCCCGGGGCACCTGCGTGACTCCTCCCCGAAGCCTGCAGGGCCGCCTGGCTCCCCTAGAAGGCTGGGCTGCTCTCGCCACAGCCCTGAGAACGGCCCCAAGCCTGGCTGGTTCGCCGTCGGCCCCACAGGGACAGGGGTGAGCACGGGAATGATCTCGTCTGGGAAGTTCCCAGCCCTTCACCAGCATAACCTAGGCCAGAGAGACGGAAATGTCAGCCCAAGTGGCCCTCAGCTCCAGCTTCCCATCTGGGGAGGGAAGGCCATTCCCAGACTACAAAATGAACACGGCTCTGTTGGACATCTGCTCCTTGGCAGAGGGGGGTCCTGGAGGCTGTGGGCCTTTGCCCAGGGCTCAGGTGAAGGTGAAGGTAGGCACGAGAAGGGTCCCTCCAGGGTGGGTGGCTCCAGGCCCCTGGGCCCCCAGACAATGGCCTCAGGGTGAGGGGTGAGGATGGGAAACCAGGGCAGGCAGGGAGGGAGGGAGAGGAGGCCAGGCTCACCCAGCCAGCAAATCCCAGCTGCACACACCCCGTTCTCCAGAAGGAGGGCTAGGCTACCAAGAAGCGCCTCCATCACGTCTGTTCTTACACGCTCCCCTTTTGAACCCCACAGCAGGCCTCTGAACACATGTCCCCCTGGCCTGGGTGCAGCATGGAGCTTGGAACCCCGCAGCCTTGGACCGCGGCCAGAGGGAGCTCCAGTGTGTGGGGACACCGTCTCCCTGTCCCAACCCTGCTCCCCCAGCCCAGCCAGTAGCCTTGGGCCAGCCCTACATGAGTGAGCAGTCATTCCAGGCCCCAGGAAGGAAAGCCAACCATTCTTCCACCAGAAATTCACTTTAGACACACAAATAAATACATAAAAATAGGCTGCAGGGTTTTGAATCTGGACATAGTCAGCCAGTGAGAGCCAAAGAACCAGCCATAGGCTCCCACAGGTCCACAAAGGCCCCCTGAGTACCAGGGCTGTGAATCAGTGGGACCCTCCCCATGGTACCCCTCTTCTCTTTGCCTGCCGCAGAGGCCCACCAGGTAGTTCCGGAAAGCCAGCCACAGAGGGCGGGGATGGTTGTGCCAGGCCCTGTGGGCTCATCAGATCTCCAAGGGGAGGGTGGCAGGGGGCACAGGACCAGCGTGGACAAAGCACTTTCTGGAGCCCTGGCTGTTCTCCGGGCCCCCTCCCCTGATCCTTTGGGGTGCAAGGAGCCAAGAGCAAATTCTGGCACCTCCAGGAGCCCAGCAGCTTTCCCCTCTCGGGGGTCCACAGAAGGGTGCGCTCCCTCATGCATTCAGCTGGCCAGCAGTGCCCACTCCTGCCCCACTGCATGCTGGGGCCCACACCAGGTACTTCAAAGATAACCAGAGACAGTAGAGCAGAGGAAGGTTTACCCCCAGCTGTCACAGAGCTCAACATGCCCGGGGCTATCTGAGAATAGACGTCCCACCAAGAAACAGGGACACAGGCCCCCAGAGGGCAGCCACCCCTGCACATGGGAGGCTCCCTGACGGGGAAGAGGAGAAGGAAAGAGGGGAAAGCGGAGAGGAGGCTTTGGGGAAAGCATGAAGAAGGAAAAGAAGGAGGTCTCAGGCAATCCACTAGCCGCTGGTTTGACATGCTTGCCCCAGCCGGGCCAGAGGCTTCCTGGAGCCCCAGGGAGTAGGCCAACCTCAGGACACAGGCCTTTGGCTCCGCTCCTCAGGGTCTCAGGAAAAGGGGCCCAGGAGGGGTGACAAGCAGTTTCCACAAGCACACTGGGGCAGAGGAGCCCTCTGTCCTCATGGGCTGAGCAGCTGTCCCCCTGACCAGCACCCTGGAATTCCCAGGAGCCTGGGCCCCTGGAAGTCCCCCGCTAACCCTGCAAAGAACAGGCCGACTGAGTGGCCAGGCCGCCACTGTGAGAACCCTTCTGAGGCAGCAGCTCCCCTTAGACAAACTAACTCACTGGGATCGCAGGAGAGCAAAATGTCCCGCAGAAGCCACGCAAAGGGTCAGGACCCAGGCCACTCACATTTCGGGAGGCAAAGGCCCCCTTTTCCTTTGAAAAGGCCACAAGGAAACCTTCCCATTTGGGGCAAAGCAAGACCCAGGGTGGGTGTCCTGGGGCAAGGACTTGCCCTCCCCCAGCTCTGTCTGGAAGTGACCGTCCTGCTCCGCCAGGTGCTGGGCAGGGGTCCCTAACCCAGGCCGGGCCTCTCGCCTGCCCTTCTGCAGCCTTCGGCAGCCTGTTTGCATCGGGCAGGCCGGGGGCCCAGCACCCTGCTGGAGCCCTGGAGTGGGGGCCGCCAGTAGGCGCCCCTCTTCCTCCTCCTCTTCCCTGGCTCCCTTGGCACCAGCTTTCCTTTGAGGCCAGCGCAAGGATTGATCTGCTGTTTAAGAGAGACCGCTAAACGGCCCATTGGGGAATCATCTTTCAAAATTGAATTCATCTCAGCTGGCTCCCTGACCCTCTCTTCCTGCCCATTCTGGTACTGAATTCCTTCTCCTGTCTCTCAGCCCCAGCACGCACGTGTTTAACACATAAACCAAGTCCAGGGGCCCCCTGTCTGGGCGCACCCCGCCCCTGCACAGGCCCCCCCAGACCCTGAGAGGCAGGCTTTGGAAGGAAGTGAGAAGGGGCTGCTTCCTTCCTGCTTTCTCGGAGCCGCTGCTAGCCAGACCCTGCCGGCAAGGACCCCGACTGGACAGTGGCATCTGCCAGGGCGCGCGGATGCACATTACAGAGTGGAGGGAGACGGCGGGGTGAGGAAAGGAGGAGGTGGTCCTGCTACCCAAGCGCCCCCAGACCCAAGCCCCGACGCTCCCCAGTTACGCAAAGAGATCAACTTGGTCAGGGCCCCAGGGACAAAGCTGCCCAAGGGCCCGGGGCTCCCGCCGTCCAGCGGAGCCGTCCCCCTCCCACTACTCACAGGCCGGGCTGCAGGCGAAGCCGGGCGCCCACCGGCCCTGCGGGGAGCAGCAGCACCAGAGCCAGGGCCAGGGCCACCGCGCGCCCCGCCGCCCTCGCCTCCGGAAGGACGGGCATCGTGCCCGCGGCCCCGCGCCGGGTCCCTGCTCCGGTTCCCCGCTCACAGAAGGCCCCGNCCCGCCCCCGGCCCCTCCCAGGCCGCCCCTCCCAGGCCGCCGCTTCCAGCCCCGTCCCCAGCACTCCGCGGGTCCTCGACCCCAGCCTTGGCGCTCGCCTTCCTCTCAGGCTGCAAATCCATCTCACCCTCGCGACCGAGTGACCAACTCCGACGGACCTCGGACCCAGGCGCCCGTCTTTAGGGGCGGCCCTCATCCCTCCGTCCCTCTTAAGTCTCCGCGGACGCTCCATCCACTGTCACCGCGGTGCCGTATCCCCTCCCTTGCCGAGGAGACGGTGGGGGGGGTGGCCTCTGCAGCCCTCCGTGCGCCTCTGGACACTCCCCTTTGGGCACCCGCGTGCTTGGTCACCGACCACGCCCTGGACATTTTTACGCTTACTCTGTTCAGGGTGATCTTGGCTAGCGGCCTGAAGTCGCGGGTGCCCTGCTTTCCGTTGGGGGGCAGGAGGATTTATTTCCCTCCGTTTAAACCTGGTTTGGGGGCACCTGGCTGGGGGCACCTGGCTGGCCCAGTCAGTAGAGCACGCGACTTTTGATCTCCGGGTCTTGAGTTCAAGCCCCATGTCGAACGTAGAGATTACTTTAAAAACCAACCAACCAACCAACCAACCAACCAACCTGGTTTTGGTCTGGAATTCACTAACTCCGGAGGTGAGGACCGGGTGCTCCAGGGTCCAGGGGGTCAGGGGCCCCTGGGGTGGAAACAACCCCGTCAGGAGGTTTTTGAAGAGGAGAGGAAGGTGCAGCCTGGGTAGAACCAGAGGAGGGGCCAGGAGTTCAGCCCCCAGTTAGTCACACATCGTGCGGAGGGAGAGCCCCTACCAGGCCCCGCTGCAGAGGCCCACAGGTGCTGAGGCTCACTGCCGAGGCTGGCAAGCCCTCGTTCTTGAGGCTTTCTTGGTCCACCACGTCATGTGGTCCGAGTGACTGGCCCTCACACAAAAGCACAGGAACCCTGGCTGGAGGGGGGGGTGCTTGGGAGGAGGGACTAGCAGCTGTCAGCGCCCCACCCCCAACTCTCTGAGCCCTCCTCGCCACCTGGAGGTTTATAGGCATCTGGGGATGGCAGCTGCCAGGCCAGCCCTGCTGCCTCCCTGCTGTGCAGATGGGGAAACTGAGGTCAGAGCCGGGAGCAGCACCCCCAGGTCACCCAGCCTGTAAACTGCAGATCTGAGGACTGAATACAACGGTCTGGCTCTGGGGACCTTGGGTAAGCCCCCTGCTGTGCGGCCTGTAACTCTGAGAAAACCACTAAAGCACAGAGCAGACAGGGGTGCCGCAAATGTGACTGCCCCACGGGGGGCATCCAAGTCCACTCCAGTAGCTGTAACAGGACTGCACAGACCCAGCCGGCTGAACACAGACATGTCCTCCCATCTCCCTGGAAGGCCAAGATCAGGTGCCGGCAGCAGGGTCCAGGTGAGAACCCTCTTCCTGGCTTGTAGAAGGGTGCCTTCTCTCTGCCCTCCCGTGGCAGGGAGGGGCGTGGCGGGGGTGGGGGGAGAAGGCTCTCTTGTCTCTTCCTCTTCTTAGAAGGCACCAGCCCTAGAGCATCAGGGCCTCCCCCTTCTGACTTCATTGACCTCGATTACCTCGGAAAGGCCCTGTTCCAAGTAACAGGCACGCTCGGAGTTGGGGCTTCAACGTGTGGATTGGGGTGGGACGCAGTTCAGTCCCTAGCAGGGTGAGTTCACTGTCTTCTGAGACCCCCACACTCCCACCTGCCTGCTCTGTCCAGCCTAGAGGCAGAGGCAGCTCAACCCTGGGAGGGGACACGGTGAATCAGCACCGTCGCTGGAGCCGGAGATGGGGGCGATCCCATATGGCAGCTGAAAGCCTGCACCAACTCTGCCCGCTCAATGCGCTGTCTTCCGGCAGCTGGTTCTCAGGTTCATTCGTAACCGTCCGCATTTGCCCCAGAAGACGAACTAAAGCCGAAGAAGCAATCTCCTCCAGTGGGCGGGTAGGGGGGGCTCTGGAGGAGGCGCTTGGGTCAGGGCCCTCTGCTGACGAGCCACGCACCCCTGGATGGGTCTTGTGTCCTGTGTGTGGCCCTGGGTGTGGTCTTTCCGTTCCTCAGTCCTCATGTGTGACCAGAACCAGCAGAGTGGGGCCTCCGAAGTTGGTTCCCGCTCGGCCTTGACTCCTACTGCCATTTGGTGACCAGACAGGCGTGGCCCATGCCCCACCACAGGCACTCCCCCCCGCTTCCCCGGGGGCGGCATGCAGCACGGGAAAGGAATCAGGTCCCCAAATGGTACCAGGGTGTTTGAGATCACCTGCAACGGCAAGGGCAAAAAACTACCCATTCGCATGAAGGACCGGGGATGGGGTGCAGTGGTATCATGGGCTGAATTGCGTCTCCAAAAAGACATGCCCATGTTCTTGGCCCCAGTACCTGCACATGTGAGTGCATCTGGAAAAAGGGTCTTTGTGGATGTAATTAAGTTAAAGACGTTGGGATGAAATCACCCCCAAACCCGTTGACTGCCGTCCTTATGGAGACTAGAGAGAGATTTGGGACTACAAGCAAAGGTCACGGCAACCCCTGGAAGCGAGGAAGGAGAGAGGCCTGGACAGATATCCTTCGATGCCCCCAGGAGGGAGCAGCCCCGCCCGCACCTGGATTTCAGATTTCTGGCTTCCAGAACCAGAGAAGAATGGCCGGTTGTTTCAGCCACCCCATCTGTGGACGTCGTCTGGCAGCCGCAGGAAGCCCGTGCAGGCTATGGCGAGGCCTGCCCATGGGGCCCCGGCCTAGAGGGGAGCTGGCCAAACACAGGGCATGCCAGAGGGCGCCTCCCGCCGGGCGTCTCAGCAGCTCTCTGGCCCTGAGAGAGCAGAGACTCCTCTGGAAGCCGTCTGGGAGCTGGGAACTTGTTGCTGGACACGCTCCCTGCGGGGCAGCCCTTGTGTTTCTCAGGAACAAGGTAGCGTGTGCCCCCCTTGCCCCTCACCAAGACCGATGCTCCAGTCCTTGCGAGTGTGTGTTCCGAGATCTCCTGGCCCGCACCCCCAGTCCTCCCGGCTCCAGCTCACCCCAGGGTGGCCTACAAAGCCGACCCTCACGGAGCCGCCGTCTTGCTGTGGCTGCGGCTCCTGCAGGACTGGACACAGCCGTCGGGCCACCTGGGCCCAGCAAGGTGGGCGTCTTGGCGGGGGCAGAGCAAAACCATTGTTCCGGGCGAGAGCGGATGTGACAGAAGTTGCCATCAAAACAACTCAGCTTTTAGAAACCGCAAGAGAACTGTCCCTTTCAGTTCCCCAGATCTGCTGATTTCCTTTAAAGTCAGGTTTGGAAACCTGCCCTCTTGGTCCCCCCATCTGCTGGGAAGGGTGTTTCTCTGTCGACGTTGTCCCTGCTTCTGCTGCGACCTGCCAAAGCCAAAGATTAAGGGCGGTCGGCAGTACACCACCTGACAGCTCCGACACAGGCCCCTGGGCCACAGCGGCCTCCAAGCGCTGGCCAGCCATGGAGGCAGCCCCAGTCCCGCCCAGGACAGAGTGGTCTCACCAGAGTGCACCGTCTCTGGAAGATGAGCTCGGCCTATGGACCCTGCGAACGGGAATATTCTCTGGGCTACGCGTTCACCTCCAACATGGGGAGCCGGTGTGCCCAGAGCTCTGAGCTCCCACCCGGGGGGCTCCTGTTTGCACGAGCCTGGCCCCTCCTGCCCCTGACTGCTGCTTCCGTTCAGAGACAGACATCAAAGGTGGGACCCACTGATTTCATAAAACACTAACCACAACATCTGGAAGTTAAGATAGGAATCCCCACTTCCCAGTCCTCCTGGGAAGAGAAGAAGAATTATGTTTCCATCTTCCGCTGTGCGAGGCGCTCTGGTTTGAAGGCCATGTGAGTGCGGGCCAGTCTGCCACCTACTGTCCAAAGTCCCGGGAAGAAGTATCACAAACCCAGGGGGGCCCAGCCGGGAGCCAGAGTCCCCTGCCCACGACCAGCGTGTGTACGTGTGTGGCCAGCCGTGGTTTCCAGGGAGCCCCGTCATCATTCACATACAGATGGCCCATCTCCTCCAGCAGAGTCGTGTCCCCCAGACAGATACTTTCAAGTCCTACCGCGGTCCCAGGAAAGGGGCCTTATTTGGAGATGGGGACTGTGCACGCGCGGCAGGCTAGGATGAGGGCATTGGGTGGGTTCTCGTGCCACGTGACTGGTGTCCTTAGAGGAAGAGGACACGGGAGACACAAGGGGGAGGCAGCTGTGGGACCAAGGAGGCAAAGATTGTAGGGATGCATCCCCAGACCCAGGGACGCCAAGGGCTGCTAGCAACACTAGATGCTAGGAAGGCCAGGGTTTCCCCTACGGGCTTCAGGGGGAGTGCAGCCCTGCAGGCACCTTGGTCATGGGCCTCTGGCCTGCAGAGCTGAGGCCACGTCCTGCTGTATCAGCCCCCGGAGTGTGGGCGTTGGTGGGGCTGCCCGGTACTGGGGCACCAGCCAACGCTATTTGTTACCTGACGCCTACTCCTTCCTCTCTCTGTCCTTTCCTGAACTAGGGGCCCACAGGGGGCCCCCACATGCACCAAAGGCTTAGGCACCCGGGCCACCATCATGGGGACCACAGGACCCACCCATCTAATGGGTCCCGAGCCCCCAAACTCCCAATCTTCCATCCCAACCCCACAGCAACTGGTCCCAAGACCAAGACTCTGGCTTGCCATCAGGCAGAGCATTCTCTCTGTGACGTCTGGCTTCCAGCACCCCACTCGTGGTCCACAGTGCCCAGATGTCCAGCTCTCGCTTTCCCCGCCTGGACTCGCTCCCTGGAGGCCACTGCAACAGTATAGACACTCGCCAGAGAACACACAGATGAAGACAATAATTCCCAAAATAAGGGACAACCTTTTTCCAGCAAGAGTCCCATCATCTGAGCCATGCATTTCGTAAGTGCCCCAGGCTGGAGGTCAGAGCTCTCAGGACTTCACCTGTGTCCTTGGTGTGACTTAATGAAGAGGACGCGTTCTCAGGCTCTCAGGTATGAACACACAAACTGTCTGGATGTGGCCAGGGCCTCCCTGAGAGGCAGCAGTGAGGTTCAAGGCCTGCCATTCCAAGGACGGTTCTCCGGGGCACTGCCGCGTCCCGTGAGTGTGAGCTCTGCGGGTCTCACTCACTGCTTGCCAGTGGGTTTAGTCCAGGCCGGCCCGTGTGCTGTGGCATCCTCCAGGCCCACGGCGGGGGCAGAGACGGCAGCCGAATGACCGTCCCGCACGCCTGGCCTCGCAGGGAGGGAGCTGCAGCCTCAGGGACTGGACCCGGTTGTGCACAGCACACAGCGGTGAGAAGGCCACACGGTGAAGTGTGAGGAGCTGGCCTGGGGTGGGCTGTGCCGGCCGGGACGCGAGGCACAGTCCACTCCAGCCACAGTGCGTTTCCTCAGGTCCAACGTGTGGCCACATAATGGGACCCCAGGGAGAGCGGGTGGTGCCTCACCCCTCCAGCAGGCCCGTCGCACCCCCTGGCAGCTGGGTCCCCTCCCAGGTGTAATGGGGTTGGTGTTCTCAGCAGTGTGGCGTTGATCGGGGGTGAGAGTCGGGGCAACGGCACTTTCCCGCTGCTCCCGCACCTTTATGGACGGTTGGCCATGTGGGTGCCTCTGCAGGGGTCCCCAGTCTGGGCTGGGGGCAACAGACCACCTGGGTGATTACTGAAATGTGTTAAAACCTGGATGGTACGTCGGTGCACCCAGGAGGTGATATTACTTGTAACTTAATCTGCGGCTTTGCTCTTCCACCCCCCTCCCCGTCCAGCACCCCCGCTGCTTGCGGGTTATAGGGGAGGAGGAGCCTCCTCATCATGGCCTGAGGGGTATCCATATGTGGTGCTCGCGTCTCTGATGGCGGCAGGCTGGCTCGCGTGGGGACAGGACAGCGTGGGTCAGGCCAGGTGCAGCGTCGGCGCACAGGGGTGCATATTCGAAACCCTCGATCAGAGGGAAGGGCCGATATAATCAAGGTGCCAGTCCTTACAAGCTGGGACTTCCAGGGATGGCCCCAGACGCCTCTGGCATTGCCTTGAGTATGGTCCCAAACACACAGGACAGGCTGTCACCGCGCTGACCAGGTCCGGTGCTTCAGGGGCCACCCAGTGTCCTTGGCAGCACGCCATCCCGCCTGGGGGGCACAGTGGCCCCTCTCTCTACGCCCCAGTCTGCTGTTTCCGCTGAAGGGCCACTTGCTAGGGCNGGGCCCCCCCCCCCCCCCCCCCCCCCGAGCTGGGGCGTCATCTTCCTGCTTGCCAGCGGGTGTCAGTGCCTTAGGAGCCAGGATGTGGAATTCAGTGAGGACCCCTAGGGCTCTGGCTGTCACCCCAAACGTCTTGTCACATATCTTGACCCCAAAAAGGCATATTCAGCATCATCACCCCTCAGCTTCCCATTGTCCGAGCCTCAGGGTCCATCCCTTTAGGACAGCCCAGCTGTCAGCACAAAGGGTTGACGGCCTGCGGTGAGGGATCGCCTTCCACCCCACCGCGGCCGGCTCTGGTTTGTCCCTGTTTCCGTCAGACGGGGTCAGTGTTGGGCTGAGCAGTAAGGACAGTCCCTGCGCAGGGACTGCCTGGAATGGAACTGTCAGTACTGGAGGCGTCCTTGGCCTGACTTTGTCTCACTCCCCCAACCGGCCGCTGGAGCTACCCGGCGGGGGGCGGGGGGGGGGAACGGGGCGTGGGCATCTGGAAGAGCTGCGTGCTCCTGCACAGGGCTGGTAGTGTCCACATCTCTGGGGGCAGCGGGCTGGTGCCCAGGGCGCTCCGCTGCTGCAAATAGGCGTGCCGTGTGGCCCGCGTGGAGATCTGAGCCGCGGCAGAGGCGGCTCGCCAGCAGATGTTCTCGCGCCAGCCCCGGACAGGCCGGCGAGTCCTCCTCCACCTGGAGGAGCGCCGTGTGCAGGGCTTGGAGCTGGGGCTCTCTGGGGTGTGTCCGATTCCTGCGCCTTGCAGAGCTGGGGACGCTCCGGCCCCCCGTGGCTGGTGTGCACGCCGGCCCCCACGCCGGGCAGGCAGAGCCGCAGGAGGCCAGCCGCTCCGCATTGCTGGGCCACGGTCTCAGGAAGCAAGGGGTCTTCCCTCCACGGCTTCTCCTGGGCGCCGCAAGTCAGGGAGCTCGCCACTCCCTCCTGAAACTCGAGTTTGCGCCGAGGCCTTCCTGGGCTCTTTGGCCACACCTGGGACAGCCCGAGCACCCCCACACTACCTCAAGGCTGCGTCCCTGGAGGCGGCTCCCGCCGTGGGAATGAGGGGCAGAGCGCACATCCCAACGACGGGGGCGGGGGGGTGGTGAGGGGCCAGCTCCAGGAGCAACCCGTGGTCACATGCCCTCCACGACCTCCTCTGACACCTGCCCTCCCCTTCACGCGTCCCTGTCACACCGGCTGCCTCCTCCTGCCAGACCGGAAACCCCGGGCTCAAGGACCACCACACTGACAGTGCAGGACCCCCTCCTCCATGTCCTGCAGGACACGCCAGCAACGCCAGGCCCCTCCCGCTTTCTCCTGCGACGGGCTTCTGATTGGGACCCAGGGGTCTCCTGTCATCCGGCAGCCTAGCCTGTTCGCTCCCAAGTGGGGTGAAAGCCTGACCCCTTGCCGTCCTTGGCAAATACTCCGTCGTAGGATCTGCTCTCCCCTGTCTCCCTTGTCCTGGACCGCGGCAACCCAGCGACACCCCTAACCCCTGCTGTCTAGTCCAGTCCAGCCACTGGTCTCTCCTACTCCCAGTGGCTGCCACGTGGAAGGGTCCAGGGCAAAGCCCCCAAGGCCTCCCAGCTGTCCAGGGACCTCCGTGCCTGCACGTAATCAGCTCCATTGCTTTCCCAGCTGTTGTCAACCCACCCCCTTTACCCAAACTCCCAGCTCCAGCTCCCCCTTCCCACTGGAGAAAACAGATGTCCCCAGAAAGTCGCAGTGCCCCTCCTGTCCCTGCCAAGATTCACCTCTCTCCACCTGGTCCCTGAGCATAGTGTCTTCCCGCCCTCAGCTCACCCCCACACCTGGGCCCCTGGTTCCCTCAGCCTGTGCTGAGATCGGGCCCTTGCCTATCTTCACCTGCCCTGCATAGTGCTTGCCGGCCATCTCCACAGGCTGGGCCGTCAGGGGCACAAACGCTGCTCGAGGGCTGTTCAGAGAGGTCCCCTCTATACGAATTAGCTCATGTAAACCTCATGACTGTGTGAGCCCGGTTCTTTCAGTCCTGCTTTCCAGACGAGAAAGGCAAGCGGGTAGGTTAAGTGATGGGTTCACGGTCAGCCACAGGTCTGTACAGACGGGTCAGAACTCAGACCCAGAGCAGGCTGAGCCCACGGGGGCTGGCCTTCCACCCCCGGAAACACATGCCTGCGGGCAGCCTCATCCCTTGCACTTTGCTTCCCCTTCCCAAGCCCCACTCCCGGCGAGATGCCCCTGGAGGTCACTGTGTCAGAGGATGGACTCCTGTCTGCCCCTCGCAGGCATCACTGGCCCGGGAGCAGGCTTTGGGGGCTGGAGCACAGCCTGGGAACCTCGGGAGGTCCTAGCTTTTGGTTGATGGGTGATCTTCGCAAAGTGACAACCTCTCTGGGACTGTTTTCTCCTTGGTAAAAGGGGGTAACACTGCCACCCATGCATGCGTGTTGGGAGCAAGGCAATATTTGCATAAATACCTGGCACTTACAAACAGCATAAATAAGGGGAACGGTTGACACTGATGTGCTCTGAATGTGGGCCAGGCAGGGTGCTAGACACGCTGCAGGCATCAACTCATTTCATCCTCCCAACAGCCCCTGGGAGTAGGAACTACCAGGATCCACGTTCAACGGAAAAGGAAAGTGAGGCACAGAGACTTCAGTGTGCCAGTCCTCGCGGACAGAGGCAGAGACGCCAGGACCCCAGCCCAGACAGACAGAGGGGCTCCGAGCCCACATGCCAGCTGCCAGCCTTGACAGGTCCCTGGCTCTGCTCTGACCCCCCTCCGTACTGAGAGAGGACCCAAGAGAGGGGTCAGAAGACACCAGCCCAAGGGGCCGGATTTAGGTCCACCCCGCGGGGACTGGGCAAAGCAGGCTCAGCCCTGGCTCTGGTTGCCAGAGAAGAGAGGCGCTCCGCTGCCCTCCCCCAGGGACAGGGCCCAAACAGGGCTTCACGGGCCGCTGGAGTCAGCAGAAGGCAGCAGCCTCTGTCCCACCCGACCTCAGCAGGCCAGAGAGGGTAGAAGCACTTTGTTACCCAAGTTTGCACACTCACTCAGCACGCTTTGAGACGTTCTTTTCCAGGAAGCAAAGTACCTAAACTCTTCCAGTTATCGACAGAGCAGTTAGTTAGCTAGACATGAGCTGGGGGGAGGTGGCCGCTAGCAGTGATTTCGTGGTTACCCACCCCCGGGGGCCAGGAGCCCCAGAACAGCAGGTGCAGGGCCTGGGCTCTTCTTTCCGCCTACAGTGACCTACAGCCTCGTTACACTCTGTTTACACTGCGGTTTGAGCCTCCTGCAGAGGGGAAGCCCTGGCAGCTCTGGCGGGAACCTTGTAGGGCCAAGAACTCCCCCTCCTGACCGGTAGGAGGAGTCCCTCAGATGACTGGAGACCACCTGGGCTGGAGGCTGCCCTGACTAGGACCCATAAACTCTGCAGACATAAAAATCAAAAGACCACCCTCGCCCCAGGGCAGTTGCGGCCTCTGGGCCTGCCCGCTGCCCCAGCCTGAGAGTGTACGGTCCTCGATGGACAGCTCTGTGCCTGCTACCTTCCTCCCCCTGTCTTTATTCGAGTGCAGATCCTCATGTCAGTCTCTGGTGGGGGATCTCTAAACCGGAGTCCTCCCACCACACCAGGCATTCTCTCTCTGCATTCTGGGGCCCCCAGTTTCTGTGGAGGTTGACATCCAAGGGAAGCAGTCAGTGGTGTCAGGGATCTGCTGTGCTCAGGGCTGCAGCGCCCTCCTTAGGCGGAGGCCCTGGAGAACAGAGGTTGCCCACCCTTGAATGGTGGATCCCCTGTGAGGGCATTCACAGCTGCACAGACTGGGAGGAGGGACGGGAGGGACTTGGCTCAGGGGCAAAGCCAGCTGGCAGACTTAGGCACGCCCCCAGCTCTCTCCAAAACCGTGGGGGCATGCACAGTAATATGTGGCCATCCCTGGGCGCTGGTGAAACTTCAAGAACGATGAAAGTGGCCATAAACCCCAAAGTGCAACCATATGCAAAGGGCCACTGCACCGAGCTTTCCTAACAGGGCAGGTTCACACACACAGAGTGGATTATTAGATAAAATAACAAAAACAAAGCAGTGAGCGAGTCGTGGAGAATGGCAATGTCCCCCGGGGAGGGCAGCCTTAAACGGGTGTTGCAGGATGGACACAGTAGGGGTGAGGCAGGGAGGCTTTTGGAGTTGGGGGGAGTAAGAGGGTGGCATGAGTCAGGGCAGCGGAAATCCCAAGTGGCCAGGTGGGTGAGGATCTGGATGCAGTCTTTGGGCTCCTGCAAGGATGGTGATGAAGACAGCCTGGGGCCTGTGAGGGCAAAGACCTCGAGTGGGGCCCCTGACAGGGAGAGCAGAAGCCAAAGAGGTCACTGACACGAAGAACAGATGAAATCTAGGGTCCACAGGACAGGCGCAGGGGCTGGGAGACTTGCAGGACATGAATTCTGTTTGACCCTTGTGGAGTGGCTGTGGCAAGTGACCAGGCCCGTGTGTCAGTGTCCCCTTCTGTGAAAGGGGGTCAGAGGAGGGCCGCTTCCTGGGCTCAGGGAGGACTCTGTCCGTCAGAGAGCTGGGTCCAAGGCCCCCGCCGCCGCTCCGTTTGCATCCCTGAAGCTGCAGTCAGGAAAGGCACGGGTGCGCACGAAAGCGCTCTGCCCCCAGGGCCGAAGCTCCTCCTTCTGGGAAGCCCGCGCTGCCCCGGCCATGCACGCCTTGCGGACAGGGCCTCTAGAACCCTCAGCCCTTCCTGGCGTCGGGTCGCGTCTGGGGGCTGTGACCGCGGGCAAGGGGTGCGTCGGTGGGGGAGCGGGTGGGAGACGGGTCCCGGGACGGTGACCGCGGTGGGGGGAGACTGCGAAGGGGGGACGCGTACAGGGACGGC